>NC_056746.1:441880802-442180802 GCF_019279795.1 Protopterus annectens | reverse complement strand
TCTTGCAAGGAGTCCTGCAACAGAACTTTGCCAGTTGATTGTTCAGAGAGAAGGCAAAGAGGTCTACTTTAAAACTCCCCATAGATGAATCAAATGTTGGAAGACCCCCCCCCCAATCTAGTTTAGATTCCTGAGGGTCTGACCTGGTCCTGCTCAGCTTGTCTGCCACACAGTTTTGCTCTGACGGAATGTAGGATGCCTATAGAGTGAGCTTGTGCTGTGAAGCTATATCCCAAAATAACATGACTAGTCCGCAAAGGTGGTTTCACTTGGTTCCCCCTTGCTTGTTGATGTACCCTGTGACTGTGGTATTGTCTGTAACCATTTGAAGAGATTCCAGGGGCCAAAGATAATTCAGGAAGTAGAGTGCTTTAATCAGGGCAAGATTCTCCTTAATATTTATGAACTTGCATCTGTTCTTGGTGTCCCACACCCCCCTGGACTTTTATTCATCCTGAAACTGCTCCCCAAGCAAAGTTTGAAGAATCTGTGATTACTGGCTGTTTTGGAGCAGGGAGGGAGAAGTGAATACCTGGGTTTAAGGATATCTGGTGTACCTACCAAAACAAATTCTTTTCTGACACACCCTATTACTGAGATCAGAAAAGATAAAGGGCATTAATGCTGGGACCAAAAAAATATCAGACACCACTGTATCTTTCTCATATGAAGTCTTGCCAGAGTTATCATGAAAATCACAGATGCCATGAGATTCAAAAGCCAGAGGCATTCCCTCACAGTGACTGAAATTTGAATGAAAAACCTTAGAAATGGATCTAAATAATGTTCTATTTTTCTTTGGAAGAAAAGCTTTTACAAAATCCAGTGTGAGGGAGTCAAGAAAGTCTTTTGAATGTTCTCTTTGAATCCCAACTTGTGCAAAAGATCTCTCACTCACGACAGAGATTCATGACATTTTGATAAAGACTCTCCAAAGATAAGAAAGTTATCCAAATATGGAAAAAAATGTTGATACCTTGTAGCCTGCAGTCAGCTATAATTGTCCCTAAATACTTTGTGAACACCTTTGGTGCAGTGGATAGTCCAAAGGGTAAGGCAGAGAACTGATAATGTCATCCAGACAGGCATACCCTTAAGAAACACTTGAAGTCAAAATGAACAGGGATGTGATGATAAGCCTTTTTAAGTCTAGCATTGCCAGGAAACTGTTCAGAGGAAAAAGAGTTAACAGGTTATGAAGTGACATCATTTTGAATTTGATATCTATAACAAACAGGTTTAGGAAAGAAAGATCCAGAACTGTTCTCCAAGCATGTGTTTTTTTGCACTAGAAACATCCTTGAATAAAACCCTCCCCCATATGAGAAGGAGGAAATTATTCTATCACTCCTTGGGAAAGCATGTTATGAGCAACAGGTGGAAACAAGAGTCTGATTTCCAGGATGAGGAATGACTCCCTGGAATGGAAAAACTTACTCCCACTGCCATCAGTAACTCTGGTGAATGATTTTCATGACCCATTTGTATGAAACAATATGTTGCTGAAGTGAAAATGGAGATTCAGACTTTCTGGAAAATAAAAGGATCAAGAGTGGGAGGGGGTCTCAAAGTCTCTTAAATATTGATTCATAATTGTTGGACTTTCCTTGGTTTTGGGAGGTTTAAGACTTATTTTTGGAACAGCCTTGCCATTTCTTCTTAAACGTCTGTTTACCAAAATTCTGTTTAGACTATTTATTCTGTTTTTCGCTAAAACTGGATGAGGAGAAAGAAAATCCTTTGGACAATCTGGTTTGGTTAAGATCCCCTGGATGAGCTTGCCCCTTTCATTACACTTGATTACATCTGCAGCAGAGGGGTCAAACACTAAATCTGTATTCAAGGAAGAATTTAAAATCTCTTTTTTTTTCATCATCTAGGAGGTTCTGAGAATGCAGAGAGGCAAACCTCATTAAAGCAGTGCCCCTGGCCTTAACCTGGGAAGAAAACCTTCCTCATACTTTCACACTATATGAAAGCAAACTTTAACATATGAGCCTGACAGTTTTAAATTCTGAAAATCAAAGTTGCAGAAGTATACACTTTTTTCTCATACCTATCAATAATTTTTCCATCCTTATTAGAATGAGTAGGATTGGAATTAAGTAAGTGTTTAGCAGCAGTGGAATCAACTAAGACTACAGTTGCTAGATCAGGTTTGGGAATACTATCTTCCTCTTCTTCTTCTTCTCCTCCTTTCGGCTGCTCCCATTAGGGGTTGCAACAGCAGTTCGTTGGTCCACAGAATGAGTGGCTGTAGTCTTTTATGGTGTTGAGTTGCCTGGTTTCAAATGGGAAAGTATTTGGGCGGGTTTTCTGCCTGGTATTAGCAGGTTGCTTAACTTTTGCCAAAATCTTTTGTTTTTTTGTTGTTGTATGTGTGATCTGGTTTGTGGACAATACGTTCTTTTTATCATAATGAACTTGCGCCTTTGTGTGATTTCTGAGGCACTGGCATCTATCTGGGTAGGGTTGGTTTCTAGTTTTGTGATATTGTTTCCAGGTGCTGTCTCTTTCTCTCATGAGTTGTTTAGTATGAAGGGTTAGCCATATGGCAAAATTTAGTTTTACTCATTTGTGTCTCATTGGGTTTTGTTGGTTTAGTATGGTTAAGGAGGAGGAGTCATTGAACTGACAGACAGCTTCATCTAGAGACTATTTTAAGGGTTCCCAGTCATGTTGTTTAAATGTGCCATGAAATAAGGATTTATCAAAATTGGTTAAGTTTTTGACAGAGTTGAAGTATAGGGGTTTGGGGCGCTTGTGTTATTTTCTGTTGATGCAGGTGGGGTGATGATCAATGAGAAAGTCTGGGAGGGTGCTGGCTAGCTTAATTTTATTCTAAAGCAGATAGGACAAAAAGAATGGGTGTAGGTTCTGGAAAATCATTCTGCAACAATTCATAGCATTTTCTCTTAATGAAAACACTGGGACATTCTAGCAATAGTCACAGAAAAAGAGAAACCCCCACCAGAATAATCAGAAACTGAACTATCCTCTGAGTCTGAATCAGAAATCTAAATATAAAACTGTCAATCTGTTCCTTCATCTTCCTGTTTAAATTCAGAATCTTGACATACTTCAGGGAAAGAGGCATCCCTGTTATTTTTCACCAGAAACTACTTAACAAGAAGTATCAATAGCCTAAATTAAACCCAGAGACAGTTCCATTAAACTACTCCTAACAAAAGATATTTGAAGAGGAGAAGATACTTGCTTGGCTTTCTGTATCTTTTTGACGAGAAAAATGGGGCCCACCATGTTATTAATGGCAGCTGTGTCTTCCTCAGGGATGGGCACACCAGTCTGTCACAACAAGGAATCCTTCCCTGTTCCCTCTCCTACGAACAACAGTGGCTTTCCCTTGCCCACTGAGGGGACTCCAACAGCAACAAAGGATGTAGCTAACCATTGGATCCATAGTGGCTATAGGTGCTACACCAAATTAATCCAGGATATAAGATGAATTGCCTGAAGTACAATAAATGGCCACAGCAGTGTCACCCACCTGCACTTGAGGCAAATTGTTAGCCTGCTGTGGTGGCAAAGGCTGTTTTCTTAAAATTTTCTTTTTGTGGTTGGGAGAAGGCCCAACCGTGAGACCGACAATCTATTCCACATTCAAGCCTAAAATGGTGCCTCTTTCCTGGGGAAGACAAGCAACAAATGCCGATAAAACTACCAGTCCACAAAAGTTACCTTTCTGACAGAAAAAAACATAGTTCAAACCACTTTCAAACACTACGGCATCCCTACAATGGAAAAATAAACACAATTTCTACACAGAAAATATGCTATTAGTTAATTTGCACTATTTTTAAACTGATAAAAGAAACAAGTGCCCCATTTAACAGTATATTACATTCTTAAGGCAGTCCATTAAAACATAAAACCTGTAGCTTTAGAATGACTTTCTTGAGGAGGAAAATAATAAAAGACCGATAAATATAAGAAAATTGATTTTTTTTCCCCAAAGAGAACTTATCTGCCCAGCAAAGGAAAGGACAAGCTAACCGGTGATCCTCAAAAGCTTCAGAGGGGTGTATTCTTTGGCACCCAAATTTGTCTTTTAATCAGCTCAGCTGAAATTGCTCAACAGTTTGGGCATGTGGAGGGTGCCCTGAAGCTTTGGGAGTTGGCCATCTTTTATATCTTTGGCAGAATATAACCTATATAGCAAAGGCTACTGCAGCAGTGATTAATGTGTAATAGTTTATTAATTGCTGCCAATTAGTGATTAAGTCCAAATGTACATCCATGAGGTTGATTTTTTTCTCTGGTCTTTGGAGAGCTGAAGTACTGCAGTGCTTATAGAATGGCGGCCATCTTTGAATCAAGTCCGAAGAACATATTTTATTTCTAAATGTTGAAATAACTTCAGAATTTATTACATACATAGGGGATGAAGAAAGTCAAGTCCCCTGCTTGGAAGTGTGAGAACTCTGAATTTTGCTACTTTCAGAAAAAGTAGAACTTTACAAAATAGTTACCACACTCATATCATAGACTCATGGTGATCAGTGCCAGTGTTTTAATGAGGGAAGTGTTGATAGGCTTTTACTTTGAATTACTAGTTTGCCATTTATAAGTGTTCATTTATTTAGTTATTTTTCGATTTTGGAACAGAGTACCTGATGTTCAGTTGCCCATATACTTTTCTGTTGTCAAATCCTCACTAGACTATTCTTTTTTGTTAGTTTTTCCTTCATTTGAATTTAATCCATGACCTAGTGTTTGAAGAAGGAAGACTTGAAAGCATCTCATAATAATTATATAATGACAGGTCATTACTATTCCAAAACATGAATGCTGATTGGAAATCCCAATCAGTGTGCCCATTGTAAATTGAGCATATCACAATAGAAAAAAGTCAAGTCACTTAACTATTGTTGAACATTCTGACTTTCTATTAGGTTATGCAACCTACAGATATTTTAAGAAGGACAGAGTAAAATATGAGACAAAAAAAATTCAGAAGATTCTACAAAACTATGCAAGTTAAAGTACTGATGATATGACTGATCTCAATATTTTTAACCTTATCTCTCAACTGTCCAGACTTTCATAGAATGCCCCTCAATGTCCTGACATGTTTGCCCTGCCCCTCTTTCTTCAAGTAATGCTGTTACTCTACAAAACTAAATATTAAATTAAAAAAAGAAAGAAGACAAAGAGGCAAACTGATATTAGTGTGCTTTTTTCATGGCACCTCCCTAACACTGTACTGATGTACTGTGCAAGTGTGTGGCCATCTGTACCATACACATGCACAGTACATCAGCAAGGCATTAAGAAGGTGGAAGAACACTAAACTGTCATTACACAAAGGCATTATTTAAAAAATGTAAGCAATTTCTTTCTTAAATAATGTCCTTGTATAATAGCAATAACCCACTCCTGGGTGGGGTGATATCAGGATTTACCCAAGGCTGGCTTTGTTTAATCACTTGAGCTTCCCCCTCATGACCAAACAACACTAACTCTGGGTAAATCCTTATATACCCATACCTAGTTGTGGATTTATTACTTAAATATATGTGACTGATGGTACAGCCAAGACACTGCAGTCATAAACTGGAACACCGTGATATCCAGGAAAGATCACTTTACTCTTCTCTGACATTTTTTTATGCCTAATAATGTCTCTATGTTGTTCTTCAAGAGTAGTAGATAAAAGAAACTCTTTATCTTTCCAACAGTACCAATGATACCATGCCTATTGGCCCACTGGCACAGATACATGGTTTCCATCTGCAATGCTAGTGACCTGGGTTCATAAACAGACTAGGGTTACTGGAGACAGTCAGACAATACAAAGGCCCAGCAATCTATTCTTCCTCTGTATCTCTGTTATAATCAGAACCAAGTATCATGTCGCATTCAGAAATAACCCACCCCAGTAGCCTTCTGCCATTAATAAGAAACTGAATTATTTATTAGATCCAAACCCAACTTCTAAACAATAATAACAAAAACGTTACAAAAAAATGAGGAGTACTATCAGGTCCACTAAATGAACCAATGACCTTAGGCTGGTTTCTTAAGCCAAACATAATTATAAATTCTTCTTCAGCAATGTTAGAAAACTACAAAGAAAACAATGCCCTATACTGCTCAGAACTTGTTCATAATGGGGCCTTCTGTTCTGATGCAAATGACATTGCCAATATCCTTGCGAACAAATTTAGTGCCAAGAGGAGATGAGTTGGCATAATGGTTAAAGTGTTTACTTCACAAACATAAGGTACAAGGTTTGATTCTTATCTGCTTGGTAGGAGATTGGCATAATGGTTAAAGTGTTTACCTTACAGACCCAAGGTGCAAGGTTTGATTCTCAAATGGCAAGGCTTAAAATGCCCTACAAGGGCAATTAGCCTAGCACTAATCTATGAGCCTCTAAACTTCATGCCTCAAACTTCTAGTCAAAACTTCAAAATATTTAAATTCCATACCTCTAATGATCTTTTTCTAAAAGTACTAGTCAAGACAAAAAATAATTCCTCCATGGGACCTGACAGTATGCCTGGTTGTTTAATTAATACTGTTAAACATGCCCTTGCAGATACAGTTCTCAAACTGTTGAATGAAGTTTAGCTACTGGTTTTGTCCCTGATGAGTGGCTATGCCCCTCCATAAGATTGGCCTTACAACTGCCCTTGGTAATTACAAACCAATCAGCTTTACAAGCCTTATCTATCAAGCTATGGAATGTTCTGACCTCCTAAGTTACAATATCAAAAATCTTGTTAATATTGACCCCACTGTTTAGTTTTGTGATGGGTAAATCCTGTCAGTTTAAGCTGGTAAATTTCTTTGAAATGGTTACAGATACTAGGGATCATGACCATTCAGTATATGTGGCATGTCTTAATGCTTTTGACTACATTCCCCATGCTGGCATCACACATAAGCTAAATGCTTTAAAATTGATCCATATGTAGTAAGATGGACAACCAATATTTTGTATTTTTCCTTCTCTCACAGAACTTCTTGACTTCCTGCCTTCATTATCTCAGACACTAACAACCATATTATTCCTTTATAACTTACTTCAGGCTAAGTCTTGACTTTCCATTAAGCTTTACATCCCATGCAGATAATATCATTAATAATGTCTTCTCACAACTGAAATTCTGCTATTGGATATCACGTCTACTATCTCATACTACCCACAAAGCACTGGCCAAGAATATCCTTCTCCCTGAACTTGAATATTGTCTTCATGTTTATAGTTTCATAGTTTCATAGTTTAGTACTAGGCTATCTGCCCTGAGGCATTTGCAAGCCTAGCCCTAGAGATGTGGCTTTCGCCACCCCATGTAGTGGTACTAAGGTGTATAGAATAAATTTGGAATACTGTGCCTTTGTCTAGTAGTGACACATTGAAGACCCCCTTACTTATTAAAATTAATTTACTGTGCCTCTGTTAAGTAGCGATACAGGGGTGACCCCCGGGGTAAACCTACGATCTCCCATCCACTCGTCAAGATTTCTCTTGAAGAGAGTCAGTGAGGGCTCTGCCTAACATGGACTGGGATTTTGTTCCAGAGTATGGGAAGCCTCTGAGTTATGAATCTGTCCCTCCAGCATGTTCTATTCATGTTTGTACTGAGGTTTAAATCTTTCGCTCTCGTGGTTCTTATGGATTTTGATTTTTTGAGGTGGAGCATGTCCATCAATTCCTGGTTGGACATGGCCTTGTATGTCAGGCACAGATCACCTCTGAGCAGGCGGTATGCTACTGAATAGAGCTGGAGTTTCTTTAGCCTGGCAGCATATGACATATGTTGGAAACCCTTGATCCTCTTGGTGAGGTACTTCTGGGGTCTCTCCAGCTGTTGTAAGTGCCGGGTGAGGTACATACCAAATGGGGCATTGTACTCAATCATGGGCTTGATAAGGGAGGAGTACAGGGGCATGATGACCTCCTTTGATCTGGATGTGTACCCCATCATGATAAGGTGGGCAAGGTAGAAAGTTTTTCTAACCACTTTGGCAACGTGGGTGTCAAATGAGAGGTCACTTTCAACTTGGGTCCCCAGGTCTCTGATTACTTTTTTGGTACTCAGTGGGTTACTGTCTATGTGATAATTTGTGGGTATTTTGTTTTTCCCAAAGGGGATGACTATACATTTCTTGGCATTCAGTTTAAGGCCGTGATTCTGGCACCAGTTGTCTGTTTCAGTGAGGCCTTTCTGTAGGATGTATGTGTCAGCTGGTGTATCGACTATGGTGCCTAGTTTGCAGTCATCTGCAAACTTTGTCAGCCACAACCCTCCCATGTTTGCTTTCACATCTGAGAAGTAAATGCCGAACAAGAGGGGTCCCAGGACAGAGCCCTGTGGGACACCACTTGTGACTGGCTTTGAGTCTGACATGGCTCCCGCAATCTTGACTTTATGGGTTCTGTTCTTAAGCCAGTTTGCAACCCATCTTGTGACATATGGATTTACTTTTAAGCTGTTTAGCTTTTCTATGATCCCCGAGTGGGGTATTGTGTCGAAGGCTTTAGCCAAGTCCAGGTAGGCTGTATGGACTGCCTTGCCCTCATCAATGGCTCTAGTGACTGTTTCGAAAAAGTCAACCAGGTTCAAAAGGCAGGATCTGCCTTTTACAAAGCCGAACTGGGTGGGATCAAGTGTCTGTAGGTCCCCAATGTCGTTGTTTATGAGTTCCATAATAATTCTTTCCATAGCTTTACAAACCAGGCTGGTCAAACTTATGGGGCGGTAGTTCCCAGGGTCTGTAGTGGAGCCTCCCTTGTGGAGTGGGACCACTGTTGCTGTATGCCAGTGTTCAGGTACATATCCTGTAGTAAGGCTAAGGTTAAATAACATTTTTATATGCAGGTTTAGCTCCTCTTGGAGTTCACGTATCACGCAGCAGGGGATACCATCAGGTCCCATAGATGCTGTATTTTTTGCTTTGTTGAGAGCGGTTCTCACCTGGACATCAGAGATGACAGGGAGGTTACATTCAGCTGGGATGAGTATTTCTTCTTTTGGAGGGGAGAAAGTTGCACTGAACCTGTCTGCCAGAATGTTGGCAATATCTGTGGGTTCGGTAAATTTTTTGTCGTTGTGTACTAACTCTGAGCATATCTGAGTGTTTCCTCCCAGGTTTCTAACATAACTGAAGAATGCCTTGTGGTTATCTTTAGTGTCCTTGGTGATTTTTCTCTCAAAGTTGGCCTTGGATATTTTTATGAGAGAGCGTAGCTTTCTACTAGCGCTGATCAGAGATGCCTTCCCTTTATGGGATTTTGCTCTGTCTTGCAGTAGCTTCCTTCTTTTGTTATACAATTTGTTTATGGCTGGGGTCCACCAGACAGGATGCTTTCCTTTGGTGGAGAGGGTCTTGGTTTTATTTGGGATTGCATGATCCATGCATTCTTGGAGATGTCCATAGAAAGCATTTGTGTAGGATTCAGCATTGTGGGATGTGGTTTCCATTGGCCCTGAGGGCTTAAATGATACCATCTCAGTCTTGAGAAGTGTAAAGTCGGCTTTTGAGAAGTTTCTCACTGTAGTCTTTTTTGCTGGGGGTGGAGGTGGTAAATGTATATCCAGGGTGATTAGTTTGTGGTCAGATCTCACCAGTGAGGGCAATACTTCCGGTGTGGAGCATTTTGTCCCCATGTTTGTGATGATCAGGTCTAGTATATTATCCCCCCTTGTGGGAGAGATGACTAGCTGTTCCATTGCATTTGAGTTTATGAATTCCAGGAACCTTTGGGCTAGGGTGTTAGGGCTAGAATAGTGCACCCAGTCTATGTTAGGGTAGTTGAAGTCTCCCAATATGATGGTATTTGGTGAGACATTCATATCTTCCAATGTCTTCAGGAAGGCTGAGTGGGGTTCTTGAGATTGGGAGGGTGGTCTGTATCATGCAACCAGTTGTATAGCAGTTTTGCCTTTGGTTAGCTGCACCTGGATGGTCTCCGATGCTTCATGAGATACCACTAACCTAGAGGTGTGGGTATCCTTGATGAATATGGACACTCCCCCTCCCTTTGTGGTTCGGCCTGGGTTTTGGGGCCGAAAAGCATAATACGAGGTAAAGCCTGGTAGTGCTGGGGTGCTCTCAGGAGCCATGAACCAGGTCTCGGTTACAGCGCAGACATCAATGTTCTCCATACTGAGGAGTGCTTCGAGAGCCTGCATCTTGAGATTTAGACTTCTGGCGTTGAGCAGCATTACCCTTAATTTTTTTCCATTTTTGTTTTCTACTGAGGTGGGTTCGTCTTTTGAGCCTTGCCTAAAAAAGGCACTATGAGGGTGGCAAGAGCCTTAGCCAATATCCAGAAGCCCAGTGGTGACAGGTGCAAGCTGCCCCTTGCAAAGCAGCGTGGCTTGTCCAGCATGTCATCCCAAGCAGACAGACATTGGATCCCCCTAGAATGACACCAGTAATTGAGCCAATTATTAAAGCTGATCATCTTGTCTTTGTATTGTGGCATCATTCTTGGTGAGGGCACGATGCTGCTCAGGGTCAGGGTCATACCAGCCTGGGCTACATAATCAGAGAGCTCCTCAATGTCTCTTTTCATGTAGTCCAAGGAGGTACGTCTCAGGTCATTCACGCCGGCATGGACAATGACGGATTCATATTTGTATGTGCTTTTGAGTGACCTGAGTGCATGTGTTATATGGCGGATCCTAGCCCCCGATAGGCAGCTTACCATTACCCTCTCCTTGCTCAGCCTGGTAAGTGGGACGTCAGTGTGTCTGACTATAGAGTCACCTATCACTAGTGTATCAGGCATAGTGTTTGGCCTTAAGGGCTGTGATTTATTGACACACTGATTTATTGAAGTATGTGTTGCATGTGTTATGTTTTGAGGTGGTGGATTTTTGGGTGTCTGCTTTGGGAGCCTCTGCTGTTTTGGTAAGTTTTATAATAGAGCCTCCAAGTATGTTTTTGTGTTATTATGTGCTTGATTTGCAGTTGGGGTAGGTCTATGTGTGACTGAGTTTGTTGTGTGTGTGGTTACCTTCTCCTCTTGTCTGGTCTTGCCAGTCCTGAGTTGAGAGAGTTCAGCCTCCAGTTTGGCTATATAGTTGCATCTCTCACATGTATTTGTGTTTGTTGGGAGGAGGAGAGGGTTGTCTGTGTACTTGAGACAATTATAGCATTGTCTCAAGATTCCCAGATTAACCAGCTGAGCAGGAGAAGATGCTAGCAATCTACCACTCGACATGCTAGAATATTATAAGAGAGTGCTGTGCCTTTAAGGGAAGTGGTTGGGGTGGTAGGTGGATGTAGTGCTACTTGAGTTTGAGAGTGCTTGCTTAGAAGAGTAGCTTAGAGAACAAGTGCTATGCTTATAATATAACGAGTAGACTGGTTATTCTATGAGTAGAGCTTTCTAAGGGAAAATTTGAAGAGCAGACTTGGCAGAGCCAGGAAAAGTTTAACCCTGTTTAACCGGCGCTGCGCTATGCGCACAATCGCGCAAAGCCGCGCTAATGCGGATTTTAAACAGGGAACTTGAAAAGAGCTAGAAATGGTCCAAAACAACCAATTACTACAGCTCTTGTGCTGAGGTCACTTCCTTCAGGGACAGATAGGCTGCTCAAGGCTCCCCACTCCCACTGGTGAGCAAAGAAACTTCTTTCTTATCCAAGTAAGGTAATGGACAACACAGGAACTACACCACAGCCCAGAATACAGCAAAGCCTGTAAACTGGCCTAAACTAGTCGAGGAGAGGCGGGAAAACAAGGATTATTTTTTTTTTTTTTTTGTTTTTAGATAGAAAACACCCAGAAATACAGAAGGCAGCAATAAATCAGTTACACAGGCTAGCACACTTTAGTGGGCAGCCTCAATAGTTAAATTAAGCAAACAAACACAGATTTTCGATTAATTTTCGACCAGGTAAACTTTTAAGTGAAGATACTATAAAATGCAGCAAACAGTTAAAAAAAGTATACGCTTGTTTAAAATAAGCAAGAGAAGGTATTCCAAGTAAAAAACAGAAAAAAATACTTAAATCTGGAAAGTAGTCGCTTTTCTCAGTTCTCTGTATTCTCTGTATGCTTTGCTTATAATACTCAAAAACTACAAGACACTGAGAATAACACAGTCACATTTACCCTAATTGCCGATGTCCCTATACACCACTGCAACTGTCTAAAAGACCTAAACTGGATATCCATTACTGAAAGGTCCACATAGATTTTATACTCATTACTGTATAAAATTATAAATAATGGCTACTTTCCCCTCTGAAAAGAAAAGAAAACTCCCAGTCAGGGAACAGTCTTAATACCTGAGGTGAACTTAATATCACTGAACATTCCCCCATTTAAACAGTAATTTGTGAAAGAGCCAGCTCACCAACAGGCCTTGAGCCTCTTGAACAAACTTTCAGCTGAAACATGGCATCAAGATACGCTTACCAAGTTTCAGCATATCTTCAAGGAAATTACTTGTAAATGCTACCAAATTAATGGATAAACTATTTAAAAGGCTTAAAATTCTAAAAATGCTTAGATTCTCTCAAATGTTTTCCTTTGCCATTTAACTTTTCTTACTCCCATGTTCTCTTCTTGGTCTCTAAGTCTATCTCTTATCTCTAATTTTTCATTCACTTACATCTGAATTTCTTTTTCAAGGGAATTCGGTTTTAAGCCTTTGAGAAATAATTCCATGTAGCTAAACTGTGCTACAACCGATGTAAGGTGATAAAATCTAATGTAAATCTGATACTTTATTAGAAATATATATATATATGCCTCTGAGCTCAGGTTGTGACTTGAAAAGGTCCTGGAATAGCCCACATGCATGTTTACCATATAGTCTTCTTCTTCTTTCCGCTTTTTCCGGTTAGGGGTTACCACAGTGGAACTCCAGTCCGCTAATGATTGGCAGTAGATTTTTTTACAGGTGCCAAGGTGCCAGCTCGATGCCCAACCTTCAACAAAGGCATGCCCATTCTACGCATGTCCTTCGAATGCCACTCAACCATGGGGATGACATGCAGACTCCACACAGAAGGCGCTCCAGCTGAGAATCGAATGGGAGAATCTCTTGCTGTGAGGCAACAAAGCTACCGCTGCACCACCGTGGCTTCAGCATGTTTACCATATCGTAAATAAAGAAATAAAATGGCTGAAAGACAGAACAAACACAGTGTGATCTGCAGGTTCCTTATCAGAAAGTATGAAAGTGACAAGCAGTATACTACAGGGGTCAGTGCTGGGAGCACTCATTTTTTGTATTTAGTTCTCACAACTCCAAGCAGATAGTCAGGACCTCTGACTAATAAAGTTTACTGATGATAAACCGTAGCAAACTTCCTGCTACAAATGCAGCAAACAGGTGCTAAAGTT
Source organism: Protopterus annectens (assembly GCF_019279795.1). Lineage (NCBI taxonomy): Eukaryota > Metazoa > Chordata > Ceratodontiformes > Protopteridae > Protopterus > Protopterus annectens. Next base: position 442,167,467 of record NC_056746.1, on the reverse strand, counting down.
TATACCCTACTTGCAGGAAGCTCAGGTCTTGGTTAAAAAATGATTTTGTTTTTATTTTAAACTGTAGCTAACTGCTTTCTACAACATAAGAAGCAGTTGCTACAGTTTATATAACACATGGAGTTCTACAGCATTCAGATTTGACTGTAAATGCAATACTTGCTTTTAAAAGCCAGTATTGCATTAAATAAGGATCGGTATCAGTTGATCATGCCCCCAACACTTTGCTCCTGGGGAAGTTACCTTCTCATCTCACCCTAGCTATGCTACTATTTGGTATCAGTTTTGGTAGACAACTCCTGCTTTCTTCATAATGCTTGGATAACACATCTCAACAAAACTAAGGGGAGAATAATCATGACACTCAGTGGCCTTGGAATATCTAAGAATCTATAATTGATGAATGTATAAAACGTCTGTGTATGGTTGCCATGACTGGGTAATGATTCAAAGGAGCAGACACACCCACATGCTCAAAACACATACACACATGCCCAAACATGCACACACAGACACAAGCACACACATACACACACACTCCTACCCCATCTCTGGTGTGGGTGTTCTAGATGTTTAAAAACATTATGCAATCTCATAAATAGGACATGGTTATCATTACACCTGGTCTCCCTGAGGACAATGCTCCTTTATAGCTGACCCAAGGAACCATCTAAAGCTTCTCTGTATTGTAAATGTGTTGCCGTTATCCTGTATCACATTAAACTCCCTCCATGAACTATTTAGGTATTCTTTTCCAACACTGCCCTTCACTCAGCCAAGGTCTTGAATTTCATTTAAACTGTTAATGAATCTGGGTAAAACAAAAGCAAATGTTGCAAAAATAAATCACAGAATGAAGCTGACAAAAAAACATTTATTCATTACTTTCTTCTCAAACCAGATAGTATAGGGATTCACTATGAGATGAAGACACTACATAAACTGTTTATTGCCAAAATTTGCCTTGGAAAAAAGTTCTTAAACATTTGCTACCAAAGTCGTGTTGCATTTGATATGAAAAAATGTTAAATAAATATGTTATTGTCAGATTCTATTTTTTTAGACAAAAACACTAAAACAGTTTATTGCTGTCTTTTGTTGACTTCATTCTGAGACTTGTTTTACAACACATTTTGAAGTGTGTATGTTCCATGATTTCTGCTTTTCAGTTTTACTTAATTTAATGAAGAAGAATGTATTAGGCATACATCCTTTCTCCATAAATAATTCACATCTTTATTCTGTCTTATGGCATTTATTATTAGTAATTTGTTTGCTAGTTCATACTGCTGCATGGAAACATGACATCTCATAAATATTCAGTTTTGGCACAGTTAATGTAACTAGCAACTGGGAGGCCATGTGATTTGACTTAACCTAATTTTAAAAATGTCTTCAACCAAACAACTTATGCATGTAGCAAAAAAAAAAAAACAGTATGCCTGTATGTGTGTGAGTTTATTGGGGTCGGGGCTACCAAGAGTGAGGATAAACTACTTTGTGAATCCATGTAATATAATTCAGTAACAACTAACAATATCAACTGCATATTTAAGTGTGTGCTGAGTAACTCAGTTTTTACGTGTGCTCTGAGTCTAGACAGAGATTAATGAAAGTTGAAGTGAACAGCTTTTCATTTGTAAAGAGAACTGACTATTGAAGATTCCAGCATCTTTGTGAAAGCCTGTGGTGCCCTTGTCAACTAAAACAAAAGGTGCCCTAGGCCTAGATTTGTTAGCTTAGAAGATTTGTCATCACAACTGTTATTACTATTGTAAACCTAGTGAAGGAAACAGGTGTCATGTGTGGAACCATACCTCTCAACCTTTTCGAGTAAGAAATCTGGACAAAGCCTGAAATAATGGGGAGACAAAGACCAAAAAAGGACACTTTTTAAATATCGCTCTTACAAACTTAGAAAGTTGATAGAATAACAGGTTTTGCATTGATATACATTTTTCTGAAGGTATTAAATCTGCAACTCAAATATCTGTCATTATTTTCTGACGCCATTCCTCAAGAAATTTTGGATTTTTGCCAGAAAACCACAATTATATGAGAAACAGAGCAAAAATATGAAGCAAAAATCTGGACATTCTGCCAAACTCTGTACAGTTGAGAAGTATGTGTGGAACAACATTATATGGTGAAGTCTGTATGCCCCAGTTCATGATCCAAAGGGAGAAGACTTTCATGTAGACATATCTGAACCATATGGCACAAAGTAAAGTGATGTACACACAGAAGTGACTAATTCATTTTCTCTGAATGGGACATGATGCAAAGGAAGACAAAGATAATAAAACTCAAGTTTTCTGGAATGCATATTCTTATTTATTTGGGTTTAATTATTTGCATTTGTCAAATGGGTAGCCAAACTGGGGAAACTTCCTTTTCACTTAACAACCAGGAGAAAAAAAAATCTCTACATATTTAAAAACAATTGTAACACTTAGCTGAATGTTATATAATGATGTATAGACAGCACAGATGTGTTAGTAATTGTAAGCATAATATAGCACTAGGGTACAGAAGGGACAAACAATTCCTCATAGATGTTGAGATGATAAAGTACAGGGTAAGCACAATAATTAAGAGTTTGATAGATCTTTTTGCAAAACAGTTATTGGTTGATCATGATATTGTATCAAACATAATACTGAGTGAATCATTGCATATATGAACATAATCCCCTGGATTCAATAAACTCCATGCAGAAATAGTGCTATTCCTGCATGGAGTGGTTCATGTCCGTGTAGCCACAGCAGCATGCCTTGCATATTCATGAAGGCGCACTGCTATTAAGGCTAAATGGACACGAAACATGAACAAGTGCAGGGGGTGTGTTTAAGTAATGCATGAACTACGAACAAATCCCCTGCACTCAGAAATTGCTGTACAGCACTTTCTAAACCTGATGCGGCATAATAGTAGAGAATGTATCTAATATTATGCCAGTATTTCAGTGTCTGTGGAGACTGAAATGAAATAAATGTGTATTTCAGTCTCTGCGGACACTGAAATACATATGGGAGCAGGCAAGCAATGCAGGAGGTGTGGGACATGTTCTGTGACACACCTCCTGCATTGTAAAAGTGCCGTACTACACCTCACAACCTGCAAAAGCAGGAAATGTGGACAAAGGCTCAAATAATGGGAGGACAAAACCCTAAAAAGGGACACTTCTTAAATATTGCCCTCACAAACTTAGAAAGTTGATAGAAAACAGGTCATGCATTAGCATGAATTTCTGAAGGATAGAAGCCTCAGAATGAAATGTATGCCATTATGTCCTGACTGCAATCCTCAATGACTTGCCAGCAAACCACAATACTCACTATATAACCTAATAATATAATAATAATATAATAAATCTTTTATTTTACATGTTAAGGAATGTTTAAGCATAGCTAAGCGGGTGTGCATTATGGCCCTCCGCTTATCATTGCTTAAACATTCTGGAGGAGATAAATAAAAAATATACAGCTGAACTTCCTAAACCAAGATAGTGTAGAGATTAGAGTCCTCACTTTATATGCAGACATTCATGGTTCAAGTACCAAGAAAAGTTATTTTTATATGGGAAAGCATATAGTTAAAATTATTTTTTTAAACTTAAATTATTTATTAACTGTTTTTTATCAACCAGGGTAGTGTAGTTTGTGTAAAATGGAAGTGTGAGTGCATATAACATGTGATATCACCCATCTATACACAAGCGTCCCATACAATATAGTCACACCCTTGATGATGTAATGAAAGCATGTAGAGGGATGTCATGTAAAGTAAATCATATACACCTACTAAATGAAGCCATTATCCTGATTTCTTTTAATGTAAAGTGAGCAATGGTCATCAATGATTAGCTATGCTTACCTGGTTTAAGCATCACTTACATGTAATGGCTAAGCAGCAGGTAGCTCAGCCAAACAGATTTGTGCACTGTTAACCAGTACTCAGCAAGTACCCCTTTAAGCACTGTTCAACCCAGCTTAGGGGGTTTGCGTGTTGCTAAGCTGTGCTTAGCATTTTCAAAATGGTCCAGTGACGGCAAAGGGCAGAAATATGGCCTTATGTAAACTGTGCAGGTGGAATACAGCCATAACCTGTTTAGTTTGATCTCTGCAGGAACATGACTGGTGTTGGAGAGGGAGCACACTTTTGGGCACAGCGCTGGAGCATTCAGAAATTCAGGGTTATGGATGGACTCCTTGTTGAAAACCATGGTGAGAGACTGCTCCAGGATCAATACCAGGGCTCACAATACAAAACAGAGGACTGGGACTGTCTCGCACATGATCTCACCAGTGCTACTGGCATCCCCAGATTGGTGAGCAGGTACGGCACCACTATGCTGACCTAAAGTGGAGGAAGGGGGGGCTCTTGACCCAGTGGATCCAAGATGCACGGGCTTGGAATGCACCAGTAGTGAGTAAGTATCACTATCAAGTAGTTTGTAGCAAATACTAGCCTGAGAATGTGATAGACAGGTATGCATAATGTTTGTTCCTCTCCTCTACAGCTGCAGCACAGAAAGCTATAAACATAGAAGCCCATGGTGACAGACTGCTGAGGTTGTGCCAACAGGCCAGTGAGTAGAAATCTATTTTGCAGTATATTGTTCAAATAGCTAAGAAGAAGTACATTGCTTACTGCTAGCAAGTATACTGTTACTGTGTGAACTGAATAAATAAAAAAAGTTTGAATGACTAATATTGATGTGCAATAAAAATCCTGACAAAAAACTGCTGTGTTTATTCTGGTATGTTGGTGTAGACATAATAGAATATATACAGGCTCTTCACAGCAAATGTGGCTGTAACAGCATACATTAACTGAGCTTCTTCTGTGAACCAGCTGTAAGAAAAACTTAGATGGTGGAGCTGTAAAACAAGATATAACTGAAATGTGAAATATATACTGCACTAAGCTCTGAACCCTGAATAGTAATGTGGAAAGTTTCAAAGTGTGTTCCATCCAGCATTGCCTTGTGTTAATCTTTGCTTTCCAGGTTGTAGTAATCCAAAGGATTAATGCACAGTACAGTAACTATCTGTCATGCATGCATCACAGGATTACAAGTTCAGATTGTCTAACCAAGAGACTATTAGGCAGAAACCAGTGAAACACAAAACAGCAGTTCACCAGTAGCTCAGGCTGATGAGAAATAGCTTAGTTGTTAATTTTGCACAACTAGACATGGTTCAAATCCAGGGAGTGTTACTAAGATGTGTGAATATCTACATACAAGGAATCAGGAATAAATGTAAAAACAATCAGGTAGTGCTAACAGATATTTTTTCCACAGGTTGTACAGGTAAGGAAATATTGATAGTAGCTGTATGAAGGGCATACTAAAAACTGTGTACAACTGTTCAACTGTCCCACTGCATGCTTGAAAATGACAGCAGGATAGGTACATACAACATGTAATCTTCCTAATACATGTCTCTCAAGTGTCACATTGTCATGGCTACCAGTCACTGCTACCAATAACCCTGGATACAGATAGTAAACCAGTTGAAGTTTGCCAGTAGCACACTCACATAACAGCACTCAGGGTACCAATCCTGTGCCAGATATGTAACCCTGACATGAATGAGTCCCCTCTAGGCATGTACCCAGAGTTTTCCCAGTTTGCCCTATATGATTTCAGGCTGACAGTTTAATAGGTATGCTTGTGCTACAGAAGTTATGGGCCATAGGCAAATGTAAAGTGAGGGCAGACTCATAGTATTGAGCAGTACTGTTGTGGAAAATAGAAGCATAAACAGTTGTTAATGGACTTTTTGTCTCTCCCCCCACCTCTCATCTGGATCAATACTAAAACTCATATACTATGGGTATGTTTTACTCCAAACCTAATGTTGGGACTTGTGTTACATTATTGCTCATATAATTAATTGGTTGCATGTTAACATACTCTGTTCAAATATCATTGTTGGTGGCCTGTTGCCGTCATTTTTACTGGCATGCTGTTACAATGCTTACTGTTGTTCCAGTTATGCATGCATTCTGTTTGCTATGCAACTGTTTTACATCTGTTGTTTTGGGTTAATTGAACAACCATGCATGACTTTAAAACTAATATTGAAATGTTTTGTATGTGACTAACCAATATATCTTGGAAAACTTCAACACCATTGCACGTTTGGTAAGGCCAATCCCAGCAGATTCATCCGTACCATCCCATCTGGCCTTGGCACTGGGCCCCAGCCTGTCTGGGACCCACACTAAAACTTCATAACCTGCAGGCCCTGCACCAGCTGTGTGCTGGCACAGGGATGAGCCCATCATTTGCCGTTAGGTCTGGGGTATGGTGTGCAGTGTCATCTGCTTTCAGTTGGTTGGCCAGCAGCGTCAGATGGAGGGCTGCATGGAGCATCTTGAGGAGCAAGCCGCCCCTCCTGTCCAGCCCCCAGCACAGCCACCATCAGGGCTGTAAAGGTGCAGTCATGATTACCTACAGGTGGGGATGTCAGTCCCCCTGTATCCATATGGGGGCTCATGGGCCTCTGATTCCCAAACACCCTCCCCGTCCAAGGTGTTTACCCCCACATGTGTCATACACCACCCCTGTCTGCTGTCCTGTTTGTCTTGTCTGTTTCTCATCCCAAGCTATCTCCCATAGATGTATCTACAATTCTCCCCCAATATCCCACTCTCACATTAACAAAAAAAGGGCATCTGTCCCTCAAAAAATTATCGCCCCATACATAGCTGTCCATTTTGCACAGGTGTCCACTAGACACATGTAACCCAGTCCAATTGGCTTGACAACACATTTTTGTTCTTCTCACTCCTCTCTCTGGGGTTTGAGTGTCCAAATTCACCAACAAATTCCGTACAAATGCACAGCTGTTGTTGTATAAGAAATGGACAGCTATGGACCTTCCCTACACCCATCCTGCACATCCCTAGCTCCCTTTAATATTGTTTTTCCCTCTGTGTACCCCTTTCTCACCACTTTCCTATAACCCCTTTTTCTTTTCTTTTAAAGGAATTATCACAGGTTTAACCAGGAGTAAGTGGGAGTAAGTGAGTTTGCTCGATGCTAAGTGAAGAAAAAATGGATTAAGGATCCGTATGGTTAACCATATATTGGCATCGCTTAGCGTCACACAAACCCATACAAACCCACTTAAAGCTGCTTTAATCACTCTGTCTCCATCAGCCACTGCTCTGCCTAGCAACAAAATAATGCATCCCCCTAAGTCTTGAACCCAGGATCTTGTATACTATAGCAGAAGAATGCACCATTGCACCATTTGAACTACAGAAATTTCTGATGCTTTTTCAAACATATCATGCAGTAGAATCATTCAACAGTAGGGAAAAAGCTGAAGAATCACTCGGGTTTTGTATATATACATATGCATGAAAAATGTGTATATATATATATATATATATTAGATATATGTATACGTATCTATGTGTGTGTGTGTGTGTGTGTGTGTGTGTGTGTGTGTGTGTGTGTATATATATATATATATATATATATATATATATATATATATATATATGCTCATAACATGTAGTGCACTCATATCTCAGAACCATACCTCTCAACCTGTTAGTGCAAGAAATCTGAGCAAAGGCTGTAAAAATGGGGGGACAACAGGGCACAACTAGGTACATCTTTCAAATATTGCTCTTAGAAATGTAAAAAGTTGCTCGAGTAACATGGTCTGTTTCAGCATACATGTTCTGAGGGATATGAGTTCTGGAACTGAAAATATGTCATCATTTACTGACAGACATCCTCAGATCATCACAGTGATTTACCAGAGAAATTACAATTAATTGTGTAACAGAGACAAAATATGAGCAAGAAACCTGAATGTTCTGCAACAATCTGGGCAGTTGAGAGGTATGCTCAGAACCCCTTAGTGCATCAAATCTGTACCAAGTCTGATAAAGTGGGGGAGAGAAAGTCATGAAAATAGGGACATATCTGAAATACTTGACTAGATAAGCTGAGACACTTGCTACAGCAACACTGTATGTTCTAACATATATTGACCAAAATAGCACAACTTCAAGACTCAATGGCTTCTCAGTAGTTAGTGCCTGAAATTCTCACATCATCCCACTGATTTATCAGACATACACAACACTTATGGAGATCATACCAAAGATATAAGCCAGACAACTGGACATTCTATGAATATATGGACATAATATGACATTAGGGAAAGTACACTGAGCTGCTTAGCATGTCACCAAGCACCATCCAAACTATAGTCAGACTGACACAGCACTACCCCAGGTCAGCTCTGGGGAATTACACATGCATTTGCAAAAATATCAGGCACTACAGGGATATAACAGTAGTGAAAAACAGTTACTGATGTGAGCCTGCATACCCACAACCAATTTCACCACAGTCTCAGTCACATGCTGGTAAGCCAAATGAACAGTAGAGTATAATTACTGTAACATAAATATCATGTTTGACACCCACACAATACCCCTACATATACTGTCACAAATGATAATGTAGACTGACTCCTGCGGTGGTGCGGAACATGTCTCAGTCTGCCCCTACAAACAAATACAGCCTACAGACTACCACAAACTGGAGCAGCATGCACAGTCAGAATGGAAAGGAGCCATGACACTTACATGTATCCCAATCCCTACACAGCAAAACAAACATTTACACACTACACTGCTACACAATCCTGATAGTCTGTTAACAATTGCTACACATGCACAGAACCCTCAACTGTACAGATTCCCACAGAATGTCCAGGCTCTGTCCTCATATATATGGCCCCATCCTCATAACATGTCTGGCATTCTGCTACATCACTGGGATGATATCAAGAAGGAAGACACTAAAGAATGATATACCATACCTATCAATCTCTTACTGCATAACACCTGGACAAAGCCTGACATAAATGGAGAGAGAGAGGCCCAAACACAAGGCCTAATTGAAATATTGCTGTTATAAACTGAAAAAGTTGCTGGTGTTACAGGGATTGTTGTAACATATCTTAACTGAGGGATATGAAATCAGAAATACAAATGGAAGTTAGAATTTACTGACTGCAATAACCAGGGTATGCTACTGATTTGCCAAGTACAACAGCTGTCAGAGGAACAGACCAAACATAAGAGTCAAACCACTGGCCATTCTGCAGACAGCCCTATGTCAACCACAACACTGTCAGACTGAGAACCACACAGAATATCTATGTCCACACAAACCCTGTTAAACTAGCATGAATCCAAATGTATAACAGCAATACTGACATTTTGTCCCTAAGTCTGGAACCGTCTCCCCCATTTATTTGGGCTGTCTCCATATGTTTTGTTGTAAGAGGTAATTAAACTACTCTTGTGATGCTGTTGTTCACACACCTCCATGATGTCCTCCTCACATGCAATAAATAGGGGCAACGCCCACATGAAGTGCTCAATTATAGGAGTGTGTTGCCATGCCATTGGTTATAGGAATAACAACACAGCTGTATTGACAATACTTGGGAAAAAAAGGTATGTCAAACAAGTAAGCATATAATGGAATGCAGTAGGGGTTATGGAATAAAGGGATATAGGATGTTAATCAAATATGTCTCAGCAAAACTAGCTGTACTGATATATTGCTGATCAGCACCTATGGCCATAGCATATGGCTCTGTCTGCAGTGACATAGATCACAGCTCAGGACCCTGAGCCACTCCAGGAAGGAATGGCTCACATATGACTAATACTGGAGTGTCTTTGGAACAATACTGACTGTAACACTGCCAGGCCAGCTACTGGGATGTTGCAGATATCCATATTTTACTTGTGAATACAACTATGATATACATGTTTGTCTCACAAATCTGAGAGACCTATGCAGGGTATTTGCACAGTAAAGTACTGCTGTAGACGTGTCTGTTGAACTGCATGTAATATACAGAGCTCATACTATTCAACTGTCCAGTGTTATTCACACAGACCATATGTGTGCCTTATGTTTGTAGTCATTTACTTGTAGGGGGTGTGTTATGTCTGGCAAAACATTGGCAAATTTGTGAAGACTGACATTAAAACATGCTAGAATACATATGAGTGTCGGACATCCTCCAGGGTATTTCTGTGAATGCAAAGGTTACTGTGCTAGCAAATGACTTAAGTGTGTTATAGCAATATTAAGAAAGTGTCATTAATTTTGGGTCATTGCCCCCCATATATGTGTGGTGTCCTCGAGATGTCCTGCTCTAACAGGTTGAGAGGTATGACTGAGTAGCAAGAGTGCAACTACAGTGTGCCATACTGACATAGAACAGAAATGTATATCAGGTATTACCTGTGCTCATGTATGTATAAGTAGGTTCACCACAGTTATGACAGTTGGTAATGAAACTAGGTTGGGACTCCAGCTTTGAGTTTCTGACTCACTCTTATGCTTCACTGAGACTGTGTGAACTCTGGAATTTGCTAGAAAGCTCTGGGGTTTACCAGTGAGCGCTGTACATTGAAGCCTCATAACAACAGACATGGGATGCAAAATATCAGGTAAATAAGCTGTACAAGTTGTATACATGTGTAATCTTAGCTTCTGTGCATCCAACAAACATGAATTCCTACAGCTAGTGGTTGATGCCTTGCCCTGACACAGACATGGGTACTAGAATAAGCATGATTATCAGGTTGAAATTGGAGAGGTGTCCAACTGTGTTATGATCTTGTGTCCATGCCTACTACTAATAGCTATATGACCATCTACATAGCTGTATGGACACAGCAATACCTTACTCATAAAACCTGCCTCCACCAAGGTAGAGTAATCCCCTTTGCAGGACAGCAGCAATACACAAGCCACATAATCAGTCACCATACTGGCTGCACAGGGCCAAGTAGGAGGAGGCACCAACTTGGAAGCAAGTCAGCCTTTGTCTGAAAGAGCATATAAGGTCACAGATGAATTACTGTGAGGTGAACTATGAGTACAAATCGGACTCATCCACCAAAGCCAATCACAAGGCCATCTTCACATATGCCTTCAGTCTCAGGGGCAACAACCCACCCCACCCTGTAATGGTGGTCAATCACTCCACATACACATGCACCATAGCTATAGCCAAAGTGCTGAAGACAGGTTAAGGGCAAACATCATTCCCCTATCCCAACATCAGTATAGGTGGATATGCACAGCACCTGCACCCCTCCCATCATCATCAGGGAGCAGGTGCATACTGCCTAATCAAAACCAACAAATGTATGTCTCCATGGGACCTGATAACACTCCTGTCTGGATCGTACATGAATTCAAGCATATGCCTCCAACTCCATTGCACAGTGTATGCAAGCAAAGCCTGAGTAGCATTGACATCTCATCTGCAAGGAAAATGGCCACTTTCATCCCTCTACACAAAGGTGAATGATGAATGGTGGATTATGCAATGTACTGACCCTCATTGGGGGGAACATGACACATCAGGACCAGGAGTGTAATGCAGGTTCATACTTTGCTGATAGATGACAGCAGTATGATGTTGTTGTAAGTGGTGGCGAATGATAGTCAATGGTGATATGCAGGTTCTATAAATAACTTTGACCAATGTATGAGGTCCTGTGATGTGTTTCCCTGTTTATGTCTTGCAGGTGTCATGCAGCAGCAAAGTCAACCACCATATTCCACAGCTGAAAATGCAGCCATCACGGATGCCATAATCCAGTATATGGGGTGATGTTTGGCCATGGCCAACACAATCTGCGGGAGCAGACCACTCTGTGAAATGACTTTGTCAACAGAGTTAACAACTTGGGCTACTATGGATGCACATACGATCAGATCAGACATCGGGCAACTGACCTGATACGTTGTGCCCGGCAAAGGGCTGCTGCCGTGGCCAGGGACCATATCACTAGAGGTGGGGGTCCTGCCACACAGGTCCCCCTTATGGCAACAGAGGAGCTCCTTGCCAATCATTGAGCAGCCTTCACACACCAGCCAAGCCAAGAAACACAAGTCGTGGAGGTGGGCAGCACCCAGGCAACAGGTGAGGAGTGTCCAGATAAGGCCCCAGTGCACATCAATTGAACACTGTAGCAGTCATACTGGATTCTGTAGAGTATCTAGATGCATATGTCAGATCAAACTGCATTTGTGGGTGGAGTTTTCTAATGGACACAAATGCACAGCAATGGTGAAGGACAGCAAAGTGTGTACTATCAGAGTTTGTACTGTACATGTGCAGAAAAGTAGCATTCATCTTGTACCAATGCCAAATGTGAGTCTGCTGACAATACCTCTCCTTCACAACTACAAAGGTCCCCCTGGTCTGGACATGAGACAGCAGCCTGAAGCTGGTGAGTATGGGATTGTCCTGTTGAGGCTCACCAGTACCCCAGGCACGTTAAGACCATGCATGTTACCATGCACATGACTGTTACTCTCAGCCATATTGTGATTTGTACATGTCCACTTATGGTGGGGTTAACTGCACTGCATTACAGTGGTCACCACAGGGGCCTATTTGTAGGAGATGCAACATATCTGTAGCATACCTCACAACCTGTCATTGCAAGAAATCTGGACAAAGACTGACAAAATGGAGGGGACAAAGGCTAAAACTAGGGACATGTTTTAAAAATTAGTCTTATACAGTGCATATAAAAGGTGTACACAACTCTGCTAAAATGCCAAGTATTTGTGATATACAAACATGCAATCAGCACCTGCATAAGTGTGCATGGGCTGAAGCTAATATCATGTTGAAGCAGCTTTTGACATAATTACAGCATTAAATCTTCTCGGGTACACACCTGCCATCAATTACAGAGACTCTTTGATTAAAACCAAATAATGGTCAGCTGTTATACTAGGATTTTCCTGACATTTACCCAGTTGCCTGCTACAGCAACAGCCATGGTTCACATAGAGCTTGCAAAGCATCAAAGGCATGTTACTGTTGAAAGGCCTCAGCCCAGAGAAGGGTACAAACACATTTTCACAGCACTGGATATACCATGGAACACAGTGACTACAGTCATCAAAAGGTGGTGAAAAAATGGGACATAAGTGACACTGCAAAGAAGCGGACATCCCTTCAAATGTATTGAAAGTCAAGACCCAAACTGGTTAGGAAGGCTGCCAGCAGACCTACAGCAACACTAAAGGAGTTGCAGGAATTTCTTGCAGGTACGGATTAAATACTACATGTAACAACAATCTCACATATGCTCCACATGTCTGGCCTATGGTGTAGGGTTGGAAGATGGAAGTTTTTCTCACATAGAACAAAACCAGGTCTGTCTAAATTATCAAGATCAATATAGCAGGTCTCCCAAAAACATGTGGGAAAATGTGTTATAGTGTAATTAAACCAAGGTTGCACTATTTGGCCACAGTTCCAAAAGGTTTGTTTTTGTTTGGCACAATAACAACACTGTGCATCACCAAACAAACACCATCCCACAGTGAAGCATGGTGATGGCAGTCTCTTGCATTGGGGTTGCTGTTTATAAGCTGGAAGTAGGTCTTTAGCCAAGGTTGAGGGGATTATGAACAGTTCCAAATACCAGTCCCTTTTTGGCCAAAATCTTCAGGTGTCTGTTAGAAAGCTGTAGATGAAGAGGTATTTCACCTTTCCACATGACAATGACCAAAACCATACATCCAAATCAGAAAAAGAATGGCTTCACCAGAAGACTATCAATGTTTTTGAATGGCCCAGCCAGAGTCCACACCTACATCCAATAAAAAAAATGTGGGGTGCCTTGGAGGGGGCTGTGCACAAGAGATGCCCACGCGATCTGACAGAGTTGGGGGCTTCTGCAATGGAGAGTGTGCAAATATTGCTAAGTCCAGATGTGCTATGCTGATAGCCACCTTCCCAAGAGGACTGAGTGTTGTAATTAAATCAAAGCATGCTTTAATAAAGTATTAGTTTAAGGGTGCGCACACTCATGCAACCAGCCTATTGTACGTATTACATTTTCTATGTTACCCCTAACCATGTGTTTCTTCTTTAGTTGGATTGCACAGGTACTAGGTCACATTAAAGGTGTGAAATATTATGACATGATTTATGTGGTCTCATGTTATATATCAGAAAAACCTGGCATGTTAACAGGGGTGTATACACTTATTATATCCACTGTAAGCTTAGAAGGTTGTTAGAGTAACCAGCTATGTTTTAACATACATTTACTGCATGTGTTGAAGTCTGAAACTCAAATCATGTCATTAATTAGTGAAGCCAGTCCTCAGATCATCCCAGTAATGTGTCAGACAAACAGAGGTTTTATGAGGAACAGACCAAAAATATGAGCCACACAATACATCTAGATATTCAGCGAAAATCTGCACAGTTGAGAGGTATGTTCTGTATGAGTTGGCACTGTGCTATACAGGTGAACAGCAATAATGTGTGCAAGGCTGCAGTGTATGGTAGCTGAAGGCCCATCACCTACTAATACTACTCACATATCCCAGAGGTGTATATTAGTAGTAACATTAAGTGGAAAGGGCTGTACTGCATGATGTTGATGGCCTGTCCAGAGTGTGTATGTTGTGGTCTGACTGTGTCGTGGATGTCACCAGTTGGCTATTGTGAGGTCTGTGTAATGCTTTTGTGCCACCTTATCTGTATGTGTCTGTACATGTGTGTGCATGTGTGTGTGTGTGTGTGTGTGTGTGTGTGTGTGTGTGTGTGTGTGTGTGTGTGTGTGCATGTATCTGTGTACCAGCAAACCTTATAGTGCAGGTATTAATTTACATATGCTGTCTTCCCCTCACAGGTGGAGATGGTGGTCATGGTCCCTCCCACTCAGAATCTGATGTCAGTGCCTCTGCAGACTCTGACAAAGATGGTGGTCATAGTGGGGCACAGGTGGGGTTGTCAGGGGTTGAATCTGTGCCATCGGTTGGCATCCCACAGTCATCCACAATGTCCCTGCACACAGTCACAATGCCCACACATATCCCTTCCCTAGCAGCCACAGATAATGGACAGTTGACAGGAGTTGGCATGGAAACAGCCAGAGTGCAGGCAAGGTCCAACACAGGTGGATGGACAGGCATGCTTGAAGAAGGACTGCTGCCCATCAAGCCAATGTTGCAAGTGCCACAGCAGGTGTCACCAGACACATGTTTCAGGCTGTCATGGATGCACAGGCACGTAGTGAATGCAACATCAGACAAATACTCAGGGTCTTGGATGCAACTCTTCCTGGCTTAGGTGGTGACATACATGACCTTGTTGAGGCCACACATCAAACTACTGAGGTCATAAATAGATGGTGGTGTGAGACCTTGGCAATTCTCGATCCTAGCATGTCTGTGCTAGAGCGTGTGGTGGGAGATGGGCATTGGCCATGTGGATGGAGGTCACCACCAACATCAGCTGAGAGTCTACAGGGTCATGCACCTTCACACTCCCGTAATGGCAGTGTCACCAGCACTACTGAAGGGGGCTGCTGTCCAAAACACAATAGAGCAGACTATGGGCATGTGGTCCTGTCTGGTCCAGTCAGGGACACAGATCCAGCAGA
This sequence comes from Protopterus annectens, assembly GCF_019279795.1. Taxonomy (NCBI): domain Eukaryota; kingdom Metazoa; phylum Chordata; order Ceratodontiformes; family Protopteridae; genus Protopterus; species Protopterus annectens. The sequence goes on along the minus strand of NC_056746.1, from coordinate 442,151,969 downwards.
CAGCAGTTGCCATCGGGAAGTAGTACTGCATCTGGCCTTGGGCCTTGTGGTGGCAGTGAGACCCCTGGTGGGACCAATTCATGTGTCCATGGTTGGAGCCGGTGAACTTTACACCCTGCCATATACAGTCCACAGCTGTTAACATACCCCTGTGTAGGGCAGCCACATGGTGTGACTGTGTGCATACATACACACACACACATCACCATCACAGCCAGGTCACCTCCAGACACACACACACACCACTTCTGCATGGCCCATTCATAGAACACCCCTCCAAACACACACACATGATGTCAAATGTATGGCCCAGCCTAGGCCTCTGGCAAGCCCACACAACACCCTGTGCATATGATGATACCTGTGCACATCCCTGTCATCCATACTATCAATGCATGGACATGCTAATATGGTTCTGATGCACAGGGTGAATTAAATACAGTTTAGTCATGTAATGCTGTGTAAGGTGCTGTCAGCCTGCATTTGTAATGGGTACACTTGAGAGTGGGTGTACCTTTTCAGCCATGATGCATTATTGGTGTTAGTAACACTGACTGAATGTAGTCTCACATGCTGTATTCTCTTTTCTGTTCTAGGTGTCTGTGCATCAGCAGGAGGTGACCCTTTAGAAATTGGCAATGAGGGGTATGGTAGAGTGGAAACATATTGATCATGTCAGAGCTGAGGTACAGCTGTAGATGTACAGATTTACCAGGTATGTGTAACAGTTACTGCATGTGCCACAGAGCTTATTGGGCTGAGGGGTGTATACAGGTAAGTCCATGGTAGTTGACATCAGCAGGCTTTGCGAAATGGACAATGGTAAGTGTAGTGGTTGAAACACACCTCAGATTGGTAAAACCTACACCCCCAGAAGATATTGTATTGACCAAACATACAGAGAATACTGTTCCCACGCACACAGTCTCACACACACACACACACACACACACACACACACACACACACACACACACACACAGATGCACAGGATCCCAGTTGCCAGTGTTGTGTTTGGAACCCCTACCCATCTAGTTAGTGGTACTACAATGTTATGTGGTTATCGCAGGTGGCACGGAACTAATAGTGTCATGACTGTTCCAAGGTACCTGTAAAGTGAATAACATCATATGCCCTTCTGAGGTATGGCAATAGGGTGTGTACTGGGTGTGGAGGACTCATTAGACTGTCAACTATGAGTCTATAGACTCACAAATACTGCTATACACACCAATGCGCACACAATTTCCATTACTGATATTAGCAGCCCTGCCTATCATGCTATTCATTCCATACTGTTACAAAACTGTTGCACACGGCACAGGGCTTATAGGGCTGAAGAGTATCCACAAATACCTCTATGGTGGATGTGAACAGCGGCCTTTGTAAAATGAACTTTGGGATGTGTACTGGGAGTACCATGGCCTAAAATTGTAAACCACTGCCACCCAATGGATATAGTTATCACTCAAACACACACGTGCTAGGTCTGAGATTAGAACTCCTATCTATCTAGTTATTGCAAGTATAGTGTTGTGCATTTATCACAAGTGCAACAAAGCTTACAGGGTGAAAAGAGTCCCAAAGTAATTCCAAGGTGAACAACATCACCAGGCCTTGTAAAGTATGGCAATGGGTGAGAATGGACCCGAAATACTCAAACCTATAGTTATACACATTTATACACAGAAATACACTCATACACACATTTGCCAGGACTGAGATTAGCAGCCCTGCCTATCTTGTTAGTCAGTCCATACTGGACCTTGGCACATGTTCTGGGAGTACCACGGCCTAAAAATGTAAAACCCACCCCCTCGGACACATACACAGAATACAGTTCACACACACACACACACACACACACACACACACACACACACACACACACACACACACACACACACACACACACACACACAATTGCCAAGTCTGAGATTAGAACCTCTACCTATCTAGTTATTGCGAATACAGTGTATGCAGTTATCACATGTGCCACGGAGATTATAGTGTGAAGAGTGTCCCACTGTTCTTCTAAGGTGAACAACATCATGAGCCCTTGTAAAGTACGGAAATGGGTAGTGTACTTGGAGAGTGACGCCTCAAAATGCTGTATCCTACAAATATGCACACTTACACACATACATTTGCCAGGACTTAGATTAGAATTTCTACCTATGTAATCATTGGTACTATAGTGTTATGCAGTTACTTTATGCACCATTGAGCTTACTGGGTGAAGAGTGTCTCAAGGTACCTATAAATTGAATAACATCACCAGCCCTTGTAAGGTATGGCAATGGTAGGTGTACTGGGTGAGAAGGGCCTTAATCTACTTTCACCCACATGTTTACACACTCACAAACATTTTTATACACACTAATGCACACACACACAGACACACACACACACACACACACACACACACATACACACACACAGACACACACACATGCAGACACACGCACACACACACACACACACACACACACACACACACACACACACACACACACACACACACACACATACACATTTGCCAGTACTGAGATCCATAGGTTCATAGCTTCATAGGTGTGTACTAGGTGAATGGCCCTGGAGCCTTTGCAAGCCTAGCCCATGAAAATACCTTGGCATCGTGCCACCTGATGATAGTCTCCAGTGTGTCTAATGAGTATAGCCACTGGAGTGATCCCTGGGGTGGGATTTCTCTTCCCCATCCACTCATCCAAATTTCTCTTTGAGAGGGCCAGTGAGTTGCTCTACTTGACATGCATGTGAAGTCTATTCCATAAGGTGGGCAGTCTCTGGGTTGTAAAGCTGTCCCTCCAACAGGTTTTGTTGATTGTGAACATGGGGTTGAGGTCTCTGGGGCATGTGGTGTGGACGAATTGGTTTCTTCAGCTGTAGCATTCCTGACAGAGCTGGGTCAGACATGGCTGTGTAAGTCAGGCAGAGATTGCCTGTAAGTAGCTCATATGAGACAAAGAATAGTTGGAGTTATTGGAGTCTGTCCATATAAGGCAAGTGTTTAAGGCTTAGGATCCTCTTTGTGATGTACTTTTGCAGCCTCTCCAGTTGTTGCCGGTGTCCAGTGGGGTACATGCCAAATGGGCCATTGTACTCGTTGATTGGCCTAATGAAAGGAGAGTGCAGGGAGACAATGACCTCCTACTTCCTGGATGCAACACCCTTAGTTGGGAGATGTGACACATAGAAGTACTTCCTGAACACAGTGGCACAGTGATGGTCAACAGAGAGCTCACTGTCAACTTGTGTTCCCAGTTTGCTTATAACATTAGAAGGGCCGCCTATCTTCTTATTTATTTATTTATTTTATTTATTTATTTTACATTTGTTGACCGGGATAGTCTGACTGGATGCATGTCCATTTTCAGCGGAGGCCCGGGGAGAAAAGCTCCAAGGGTAAGCAGATACAGCATTACATAATACCAAAATTACATATTACAAACAGACTATTTACAGAGATTACATAAGTAAGCATGTTAAACAAGTTCCACAGGTTACAGTTAATCCTGAGCACAAGTCAGGATTAAATTAAATTACACAGTAAACTGGTTAACACATTTTTACACATTCTAGAGAGAGTTAGCCAGGCTTGATACATTGACATAGCCAGTTAAGTGACAAATGTTGTTTGAGTCTAGTTTTAAATTGATCTAAGGTGGAAAGTAAGGTAATATCATCTGGAAGAGAGCTCCAGGATCTACTTACAGAGTTTGCAAAGAGAGAATCACCGGCTGTGTTATTAATTTTGCTAGTCTGAATTAGTAGTTTGTTAGAGGATCGAAGCGGTCTAGGATTGTTATAGGGAGTGATAATATTTTTAAGTGCAGGAGTATTGTCCGGATTATAGAAGATTTTATAGGCCATAATCAGTTGGTTATACTGGATTAGGCTGGGTAGTTCAAGCCAACCAAGCTGATTTAGATTGATGCAATGATGTGCCCTAAAAGGCAGCCCAGTGGCAAACCTCGCAATGTGGTTGTAGAAAATTGAGAGTTTGTTAAGGACAGTCTTTTTCAAATTCGAGAGTAGAGGGGATGTATACAGAAGGGTTGAAAGAAGGTGAGAGCGAGCTATGGCAATTTTAGCTGGAGGGGTTAGGAAGGCTTTTATTCTGTAAAGTGACCCTAGTTTTTTATTGATGGTTTTGATAGTTTGGTTAACATGTAGGTCAAATTTTAGATTATTGTCTATGATGACACCTAATAGTTTTGTAGATGGGTCAGGGGAGATTATTGTGCCATCATTTGATTTTATGGTAAAGGTGAAAGCGGTAGACCTACGTGTTGGTGAAAATAACAGCATTTTAGTTTTTTTGGGATTTAGGATCAGATGATGTTCAGAAAGCCAGTTTTCTATTGTATTAAAGGTGGTCTGGGTAGCTGACCATAACTCTCCTGGAGATGTGGCTGAGCAAATCAGAGTAGAGTCATCAGCATATTGGATACAGCTGACTTTTGGGATGACAGTATAAAGGTCGTTAATGAAGATGGAGAACAGTAAGGGCCCTAGTATAGAGCCTTGTGGTACTCCGAGGGTATTAGGTAGAAGGTTAGAGAGTTTGTTCTGCCAGAGGACAGCCTGCTGTTGACCATTCAGGTAGGATTGAAACCATTGGAGGGCTCCAGTATCTAGACAGAATGTTTGCAGGGTGTGGATTAAAAGTTGGTGATCAACCATATCAAATGCCTTGGAAAGATCCAAAAACAGGGCTGAGGATATATAATTATTGTTGCGATTATGGTTTATGGTGTTAGTAAAGGCTAGGAGGGCTGAAGTAGTGCTGTGATGAGGACTGAAGCCATGCTGAGTGTCTGCCATAAGGCGATTTTGGATTAGGTGGTGCATGAGTTGTCTATGAATACATTTTTCCATAATCTTTGCAAGTGGAGAGAGTATAGCTATTGGCCTATAATTGGAGAATTCAGTAGAGCTGCCTCCTTTGTGAAGTGGGATTACATAGGATATTTTCCAGATGGTGGGAATTTTAGCTTCTACTATGGTTCGATTGATTAGTATTGAGACGGGTAAGCAATAGCATCAGCTGATTTTTGTAGGTACTCGGCAGGGAGTTGATCAGCAGAAAGTGTAGTGGGTTTTAATTTTTTGATCAAGGTACGGATAAGTGAAGTAGCGACTGGTTGGAAGCTGAATGCAAGTAGGTTTCTAGGGGTGCTACTTTCAGGACCAGGGGAGCTAGGAGGTAGTTGACTAGCTAGGGCTTGAATTGTCTCAGTAAAGAATTGGTTAAAACTATCAGAAACATCTTCAAGGGTTTTATCAATAGTAGTAGCAGGGATTGGGGTTGAAGTTTGTCAAGGATGCAGTAGATTATTTAAACCTGCCCAAAACTTCTGAGGGTTACTTTGATTTACTGTCTGTAAATTACAGTAGTATTGTTTTTTGTCTTGTAAAATTGATTTTTTGGTTTCGTTCCTGGATTGCCTGTATTTAATGTGATCTTGAGGGTCTTTAGAAGAACGCCATAAAGCCCATGCTTTGTTTCTAAGGGTAATTTTGAGTTTAGACTCTATAGAAAGCCATGGTTCAGTTTTTGCCTTGGTTCTCTTTGAACGAACAGGTGCATGCAAATCAAGGATCTCAAGGAATTTGTTGTTAAAGTATGCTACTGCTTCCTCTAAGGGGAGGTGTTTTATAATAGACCAATTACATGAGTTTAGTTCTTGTTGGAATTTGGCAGGGTCAAAGTTTTTATTGTTTCTAACCTTTCTGAGTAAGGGTTGTTGGGAATTAATGGTTTTGTGCTTAATTTCATATGTGAGAAGGTGATCGCTTAGGCCATTAAGGAGGGTACCAGAGGTGTACAGTTGGGGGTGACTGTTTATGAGTACCCAGTCAAGTATACTTTCTTTTTGGTTGGGTTTACCTATCCTGGTAGGGGTGGATATGATTTGTGTAAATGCATGCAGGTTAATATGGGTGGTTGGGGATTCTAAGGAACAGGTGCCCCAGTCTATGTTAAAGTCTCCAAGTAGTAGGGTTTCTTGGGGGTAGTGACATGATAGCCAGTGCAGGATATCTTCAAATATAGATATATTATTACCTGGGGGAATGTACATACAGATGATATTAATGCATTTATTTTTATTAAGTTGCAATTTGGTGGCAAGAATCTCTGAGTTATTAATCTGAGGAGGTTGTATTACATCTATGGTGACATTCAACTCAGATTTATAGAGTATGGCTACCCCACCCCCTTCCTCAAAGCACGATCCAGCCTGTGTATGTTGTACCCAGGTGGTAACACTTCATTGTCTTTAGTGTTAGGTTTTAACCAGGTTTCAGATAAACAGAGAATCTCAGGGGAGTGGACATCCAGAAGTGCATGCAATTCATGTACCTTATTATTAATGCTTCTAATATTGAGATGACAGACTAGGAGAGAGTTAGTTGGCCTATTAATTGTAGGTTTGTAGCTTAGATTACAAGTGGAGGGGGTATGTGTATCTGAAGTGAGTGGGCCAGGGTTGGGGTGAATATCACCATCAAGTATTAGATTGAGTCTATACTTGGTGATGAACTTCAGGAATTTGTTTATTAGTTTGTGGTAGTGTTTGGATCTAGAGCTAATGTGCCTGGGGTTGAGATGTTGATAGACTGAACAAGATGTTGGATAGGATCTGGTACTGTAAGTATGGATGAAGGTGGAAGGATTTACAGCTGGGGTGATAGTAATTTTTTCCATACTATTACATAATCATTTCACATAGCACAGAGCTTATAGGGCTGTAGAGTGTCTACAGCTACTTCTACGGTGGATGATTACAGTGGGCCTTGTAAAGTGGACAATGGGACGTGTACTGTCTGGGCAATAGCAAACAATTGCAAAACCCTCCCCCCAATGGATATGGTTCTCACACAAATACACCACCACCCACAAAAGATGCTGTTCTCACACATACATACACACATACACCAGAACTGAGATCAGAATCCCTACTTATCTAGTTACTGCTACAGTGTTATGTATTTATCGCAAGTGCCACAGAACTTATAGGGTGAAGGCTGTCCCAAAGTACTTCTAAGGTGAGGAACAGCACCGGCCCTTGTAAAGTATGGCAATGGGTGATGTACTGGGTGAGAGAGGCCACAAAATATTTTAACCTACACACACACACACACACACACACACACACACACACACACACACACACACACACACACTTGCCAGAACTGAGATTAGAACCCCTGCCTAACTAGTTATTTGTACTATAGTGTTACACAATTATCACATGCATCACAGAGCTTATAGGGCTGAGTGCTGCCCAAAGGTACTTCTAAGGTGACTGACATCAGCAGGACTGCTAAAGTAGGGCAATGGGTAGTGTTCCGGGTGTGAACAGGCTCAAAATCTTTAACCTACAAACACACAGACACACCCGCTTTTACATTTGCTAGGACTGAGATTAGAATCCCTACCTAACTAGTTATTTTGTATTATAGTGTTACGCAATTATCGCACACACCACAATGCTTGTAGGGCTGTAGGCTGCCCAGAGGTACTTTTAAGGTGACTGACATCAGCAGGACTGCTAAAGTAGGGCAATGGCAAGTGTACTGGGTGCGAACAGGCTCAGAATCTTTAACCTACAAACACACACACATAGACACCCACTTTTATATTTGCCTGGACTGAGATTAGAATCCCTACCTAATTACTTATTTGTACTATAGTGTTACACAGTTATCACACACACCACAGAGCTTATAGGGCTGAGGCCTGCCCAAAGGTATTTCCAAGGTGACTGTCATCAACAGGACTGCTAAAGTAGGGCAATGAGAAGTGTTCTAGGTGTGAATGGGCTCAAAAGCTTTAACCTACAAACACATACACTTTTACATTTGTCAGGACTGAGATTAGAACCCCTTCTTAACTAGTTATTTGTACTACAGTGTTACACAGTTATCACACATGGCACAGAACTTATAAGGCTGAGGGCTGCCGAAAGGTACTTCTAAAGTGACTGACATCAGCAGGACTGATAAAGTCGGATAATGGGAAGTATACTGAGTGTGAATGGGCTCAAAATTTTTAACCTACAAACACACACTTTTACATTTGCCAGAACTGAGATTAGAACCCCTACCTAACTAGTTATTTGCACTATAGTGTTACATAGTTTTCACATGCACTACACAGCCTATAGGGCTAAGGGCTGCCTAAAGGTACTTCTAAAGTGACTGACATCAGCAGGACTGATAAAGTCAGACAATGTGAAGTGTATAGAATTACTGTTATGACATCAGCAGATCTTGTGAAATAAGGCAATGAGAGGTGTAATGGGTGGGAATGGACTAAAACCTACATACTGACAGATATCATCAGATCATCACAGTTATTTACTAGAAACATACAAGATGGATGATGTACAGATCAATATTATGAATATGAGGTAAAGGCTAGACATTCTTGCACAATCCGGCCATTTGGGAGGCATGGCTACAGCTGATTGACTCATGAAGCTGTGTTAAAGGTCCAGCACCTTGGTGATATACTGTCTGGTTGTGTGGTATTCTTCTTACCTGAAAGATCATATTCTGGTGTGGCCATACCTGTCAACTGTACAGATCCTCACAGATTATCCAGATGCATGCCTCATACATCTGGTTGGTTTCCCTTAACATTGTGGTTTTCTAGCACATTTGTTGCAAATCACTCAGGGTTGCAGTCAGGGATAGTGACAGAACATTAGAGTTTCAGACCTCACACCCTTCATGACATCCATACTACTACACACCCTCTCTGTTATTCTATCAACTGTCTAACATTATGAGAGCAATATTTCAAATGTGTCCTTATAGTTGGGCCTTTATCCCACCATTATGTATGACTTTGTCCAGATTTCTTCCTCTACAAGGTTGAGAGATATGCTACTAGCATTTAGCAGCATGGCTTTACATTTGCATTTTGTTGACAGTGTTATGTTGGTAGTATTGACCCCATGACATTTCCTACAAAGGCACTATGGGTGAGGCACGGATCTTTGCCAGAGGCCTGCAGGCCATGTGAGACTACTGCAGGCCATCTGTAGTGAGGCAGTGTGTTCAGTCACTCATATGTTCCTAGGCTGCCAGGCAGTGGACCCCCCTGGGATGACAATGGTAAGTGACAGAATGCACCGCTGTGCTACTAGACACCATACCTCTCTACATATGTGGGCCAGACATCTGGACAAAGCCATGAGTAATTGGGTGACAAAGGCCTAAATATACAGACCATTGTAACTATTAGCCTTACAAACCTGGAAGGGTGATACAATAACAGATTTTGCATTAGCAATCATGTTGATTGGGACAGCCCCTGGCAATGTGTGCTCTGCTGCTATTACCCTACAAACTTACATGTTTCTGCATTTCTATGTGAATATGGGTGGGGGGGCACACCTGTCAACAGTACACATTTGCATGGCCTGTGCTGACATTGGCTTTACATTTTGGTTCCATTTAGCATAGTATTGTGCCCTGTCTTGGAGAATACTTGCATATCACTAGAGACTACAGGTTAGATTGTAATTTCATACAATTGAGTTTCAGACTTCTTACCATTCAGAGAGTCCTACTGCAACTGCAAAGCCTCCTGTGATATCACTTTGTAAGTCTGTAGGGGAGAATTCCATCATTGTCACCATTTGTGTGCCTTTGCCAGACATTCCTTTATGGTTTTCTATGGCTGACTTGCTGTGTGAGTCTGGAAGTGAGTATGTCATCCCCAAAGTGACATCCATGCATGTAATCTATGATCCCCCCTTAGTTGGCCCCCTACATATACTGCAGTGGGATTTGTCACCTCAAATAATACTGCATAGTGTGGGAAAGCCAGTATTGTGTAGACATTTCCTGGTGTCCCACATAGCTGTCAGTTGTCTGCTGCCCTTCCAGTAGGCCACCTCATTCCCTTGTATGCATGCAGCATTTCCATAGATATGCTACCAAAACATAGTAATCCATTAATTTATTGTTAAGAAGACTGACTTACCTTGTGCCTATAGCAGTTGTGAGGATGGTGCTTGAGGCCTGCCTATGTTGGATGCACACAGTACACTGCTTATGCATAGTAAATTCCAGGCAATGTGATGTGTGTGTCATCCATTTTACTGTGTGTGCAAGTCAGAGAGAAGTGTCAGTCCCTGGGTCCCTACAGTGTTAGTGTGTGTGCTATGCATTGCCTCTTTGCCAAGGCCTGGGCATACTGGGCACACCTCCCTCTGCCTACGGGAGCAGGCACAGGGGCTTCCTCTTATGAGTCCCTCTGTGCCTGTGGGGACCCTGGCAATGATGGGGGGCTGTGTGGCCTTTCCTCATGCTTTTCCTGCTGCAACTGTTTCCACAGGATCATATTGTGTAGCATGGCACATAGTATGAACATGTGTGCACATGTGACTGGAGAGTACTGCAAGGCTCCACTGGATATGCCAAGGCAGCAGAACCGTGACTTGAGCTTCCCAAACACATGCTCTATTATGATCCTGGTTTGTGCGTGTGCCTCATTATGGCATTCATGTGTGTGTGTGTGTGTGTGTGTGTGTGTGTGTGTGTGTGTGTGTGTGTGTGTGTGTGTGTGTGTGTGCATGTGTGTGTGTGTCTGCATTTTTATGGGTGTCATCATCCATGGCTCCAGTGCATAGGCAGCATCCCCCACCAGATGGCCATACGAGACGTCCCCACTGGCAAATGCCTGGTACAGCTGTGATGAATGTCAGATGTGGGAGTCATGATAGCTTCCAAGGCTGCCAGCACATGCATGCATGATAATGCCCTGGGCATTGCACATGACCTGGCAGTTGATAGGGGGAAGCCCTTGCAGTTTATGTAGACCCTACCCTGTTCACCAAGTAGTGCTTTGATGTGGATGTGTGTGAAGTCTATCGCACCCAGTAGCTGAATAAATTTCTGCACATAACACTATTTATGCATAGATGCCTGCCTGCTTCCTGAATCACTAATTCACCTCATTTGCATGGCTTTCACCAGCAAATGAGGTAATTAGCATTATTCAGTGGTATCCGTGAAGGAATAGTGCTACCAAGCTCATGCATGCCCCCCAGGCTTGTTTACTGGATTACACGGCAGACATATTTCATGCAGTAGCACTTACACTATTCTTGCACTCTGTGTAAGCATTACTGAATCCCAGGGAATGTTTTTAAAGTAAAATTCAGTATCAGATGTGTTACTGATGTCTTTTAGTTGGACTAAGAATGTGCTGCCCAGTTCTCATTTTTTCCACAATAAAACAGGAGCTGATTATCATACTTGTAGCAAAACTTGACTAAGCTGGTAGTCAAGAAACCAGTAGTGACCTACGCCTGACCTACAAGACATATCCACAAGTCAAACAACATGAGGGTCACCTGATCTAGGGGTCTAAACTTAGTCAGTGGCTTAAACAAAACACAAAACATGCTGGAGAGAGATATGTCTAGAGATGGCTCCTTCTTTGGATCATGCTTCCTATTTACTTTAAGTAGATCCCTTCCCTGGCCCTCTTCAAATGCAATTAGGATCAATGGATGGGGATTTGCAAATTTACATCTGAGGTGGTGCTTATACCCCTATGGACAGGCACAAATGCATGCCATCCACTTTAAAGTCAGGTTATATTGGCTAGGCTTGTAAGGGACCTTAAGCCATTAGCCTAGTAATATTAAATGAACCTACAAACCTATTTAGAGATAAAAAAAGGATAGTGGAGAAAAGGAAGTTTAGCATCTGGGATAAGGTTGTGGTTAAGAGGAGTGGTCCTTGTACTTATCTTGGAGAATGATGGCATTTTTTTTGAGAGTTCGGGAGCAAGCAAACATGAACTCATATGTATTTGGCCCCAAGTAGTTTTAAGGACGGTTTACAGTTTTAAAAGTGGGGTGTCTGCCTAATAGTAATTAGGAAGCACTTGCATTGTGTGACTGTGTAGAATTATAGCATCTCCATTGTAGTTATTTGACTTGACTGCTGTGATAAGTTGTTTTTTCTAAGGATTAGTCTTTGTGGATGAAACACTGTAGTAAGAAGCTTGGCACAGTGCATGTTGGGAGCTGTACTAGATATTATGGTTTGCTTTCAGGTATGAATATATGAGGAGATGGGGTAGCTTCATCAAACTGCAGTCACTGAGTGATAGGTGGTGGCCTGTTTTCTAAGATCCACTGTAGATTTGGCAAAGTTGTTTTAACTCTGTTCTAAGTTTGCCTGCAATTTTATAAATATTGTGGATGCAGTAGCTAGTAAGGCTTGTTCTGTAAAGAAAGGTTTAATATTATAAAGAATTCCTAGAAAGTTAGTGGACTACAGCTATAGACTTCAGTTTCATACTACTGTACTATCTCCAATACTGCTATACTGCTAATTTCTGTCAACCTCATAATCGTCTGGACATTTATTCTGTTTTTGTCCATTGCTCCATGAGATATCCTCTGCTCCTGTTCAATTGTTATATTACTAGAACTCACAGACTAATGCCTCACTGACTACTCTTTACAATCACACATCTGTGCAGACTTTAAATGGTTGTTCATGTTGCGTTTAAATTTAGTGCTGCATGTTTGGATTTCGATGCAGGATACATGTTCCCTGTCCACTGTTAAACATGCCTCTCATTAACCAATTTGGCTCGGTTTTAAACTCCACTGAAATAGCAGCCTAATCATAGTGTTTTGACCTAAATGTACAGGAAAAAGGTCTAAAAGTACTCTTATAGTCATGTAAAAGGTAGCTAAATCACAAAATAGGAAAAAACAATATCGACTGGGGAACAGATTCAGATGAAATATAAAGTGGAAAAAATCTTAGGGAGCCTAATGATGGTGCAAAATAACAATACCCTTATTAGAGCCAGACTGGTGTGAGGAGGTGGAAAATGAAAGTGAAATACATAAAATGAGCAACTTTTATCAGGGGCTTCGAAACCTGAACAACATGCAGAGATTAGCATGCTGGAATCAGAAATGCATTAGAGACAGACTGACAAGGAGGGGTGAACTGCTTAATGGTGTTCAGATGGAATAAGATACACTAATAATGTATTAATTAAAACATTTTATTGTTATGCTTTCTATTAAGATGGTGTCTGTTGTTTTCTGACAGTTTAAATTAAGATGCTTAAAAATGATTTTCAGCAGTTAATGTTTGTGTTAATAGTATGCAGGAGTTAATACAGTGCACGTTGGGCATACATTAGGCAAAGGACACAGATGGGTTGCCAGAAACAATGATTGATGGAAGGCAATAACAATAAGTGAAAACAGAGTGAGAAGTTAAGAACAGACATCCATATGATGAGGAGAGTGGATGGAAAGAAGAACTGGAAAAGAAGTGCAGCAATATGAAAGAAAGCAGGCAGGAATTACATACACCGTTTGATGATAGAGACATGATAGATACAATGAGCAGCCAGTTAAACAGTGAAGGCCTGAAGATGAGGATATAAAATATAAAACATAAGTAGGTACAAAGGTTTTGCCAGCTGTATAAGCATGTGCTTTACTGTAAGGATAACTACAACATATGCAGTACCCCAGGGTGGGAGTAGGAATGCCATTTTTCTTTGTGGTTTATATAATGGGATGAGCTGTGATAACTGAGGAGGCAATAAGAGAAGAGAAGAAGATAGAAAGCTACAGGGGATAGGTGTTGATATTTGAATTGTAAGAGGCCAACATGTAATAACGAGAATGGAAAGGAAGACACAAAGTAGGGGACATGGCATAGAAAGGGGGGAAAATAAAGCTGAGATTAAGGGAGAGCCCACAGATAAATGGGATCATGTTCATGTGGCAAAGAATGGTTACAATACTTATTCCTAGAATGATAACACAGACCACAGGTAGTATGTAGTGAGTGTAGGATGACGGTGATCCAAAAAGGTATACTAGGGAAGGAACAGTATGGAGGGCAGTGAATGCTACACAGTAAATGAAGAGGGTAAATGGATTTTATACTCATTTCTTTACAGTCTAGGATGTGATAGAATGATATACTAAGGTCAGAATGAAGAAGGAGATTATATACACCGCATACACACACTTAAGTGTCCTTCATTATTCTCTACCATCATCATTAAGTTGCTCCTTGACCTACCCCAGCTTTAACATCTCCTACATGCTGATGACATGGTCATTTGTGGATTAAATCCTACAAGCAAGGTCACCTAAAGCCAACTACAGGCACATGTCCTACTTAGAAACTATGCATTATGGGTATTTATACATACTCATATACAAACATATATTTAAAGCTATACACACTATTGACAGCATAATGTTTATACAGAAATGAGTGACAATATACTTCACAGAGTTATAATAAAGTGCGCAAATCAAATCAAAGGTGAATGTCTAAACAAAGAAAAAGAAAACGAAAGAAAATGAAGGAAAGTGTGCAGTAATTAATGAATGCAGGTAACACAAATCACATAATCTCTCCGCTCTCACCAAAACAGTATGATGTTTGAACACTAGTTATGAATGGTTTCTTACATGTTAATATAATGTTCCTTTTATTTTATCAGAAATGTTAATACACAACACTTTCATGTCTGACAATTGCAAAAACAGAAAAATCAACTTCAACATTTCTTAACTACACCATATAATTAAAAAGTATTTTCTTATCCATCATTATATTTTAGTGGTAAGATTTCAGTAAATTAAAATTAAAAATTGATTTGGTGTTTGAGAAAAGTGCATGTATAATTTTAAGAATGTAAGCGCTTCATAGGGAAAGTCTTGGAAAATTTGTGTGAATCTACATTGGCTCTAGAAAAATATTTTTATCTTAGATGAAAACTGTTTATACTGCAGTGAATATGTATAAAACACTGGGCATATCTAATGCAAAAATTGTGCATGCGTGTTATAAATACCAACCAGCTTTAGCTGCATCACTAGGACAGAGGAAAAAAGGCTTGACTGGAGCTTAGGTAACCCTGGATCAGTCAGAGACCTAGACACTAGAGAAGCTGGTTAAGAAGTGTATGAGTAAGTGGACAACTTGACCTTGGTCATTTAGAGCCAACCTAGTCCTCAGTATGCTTATCACCCATGGAAGGCAGACAGAATGAGGGTCTGAGAACAAGCACCCACCAAGGTGTCTACTGGTATAGCTGAAAGGCAGGTACATGCTTCAGAGTAGGCATAAGACAATGTGTTCAGCATTCCAGAGTTTCTCTCAAGCTGCAGCAGGGGATTGCAGGTGGAGGAGAAAGCAGAAAACTCTGATGGCCACCCAAATGGTCGCTAATCTTCCATTGTTTAATATTACAGAGAGGGAGAGACTGATAGCATAAGCAATGAACTGCAGTTGAAACAAATTCCTATTTGGTACACTAGAGCTGGGGATTTGTCTTACCGCACTCTCCTATTAATATTTTTAAGAGGCATGTTATGATAAATAATCCCATCTCATCACAATTTAGATAATATTACACAGTTAGGAAGTTGCATGTTTTTCAGAAGTATAATAAAATGTATATCTTTATTCCAGTCTCGAGCGCTGCAGAGTCTAAATATTGCAGAGGCATTTATCAACAACATTTGTGTAAAGCTGTTGCCTGTTCTCCACATGTAGCAGCATTCCTTTTTTCATTTTTGTCACTGTTTTATGACATAGCTATAAGCCATAAAGAAAATGTATATACAGTTATCTTAGGGAAAAGAAGTGCTACCTCTTTGAAAGTGTGCACATTTTTAGCTGAACCTGTCATTAGCAGGGTGCTAATCCTTAATATCACTCACTCTTACTCATCGCTGGTTTTGCCTATTGTCTGCTTTTCAGATTGTATTCTGATTTTATACTGATTTTTGTCCATTATCTTTATTTTTAAGCCCATCTGCATATGACTCTGCATTTGGATGTCTCCTCTCATTATAAGGGAGTTCAGTGAAATATAGCAACATAAAAAACAAACATATTTCTCATTTCATGTTCTTAATCACTGGCAGTCTGTTAGGTTTTTGATTTATTCTCTGTTAATAGGCAGACATACTTAATCACTTTTCCTCTAATCATTTGCATTTTTTTACTGATTAATTTTGCAATGCATTCTTTATCAGTATTGTGCTATATACTTTACTTTCGTGTGCTATCTGTTCCTTTACTAGAGCTGCAGAGGCAAAAATCAATACAAATTATATGAGGGCTGACATCTCCATCAGAGAGTGGTACTGATCTATCAGCTCATTATACTGATTACTGTTAGGATGTGTCTTTTAAATATACATAGACCCTGAGGTATTCTATTCACCTTACAATGTACTTTAAATTATACTTTGTGCCAATATATTTTTCCTCCTTTGAGACTAATGTCCCATATGAGTTTAAAAGCACTCCTAGTGGCTGGTTGAGGAATGGATTTTTACCAGATGGTTTATCATCTGTCATAGACATGCTATAAACATGTGACATTTGTAATATTTTTTTCCAATGTTTATGTCTCATTTGTAAGACTGAGATTGTTTTGCAAGTTCATGCATTCAAGTGCTGAGGAGTCACCACTCCAAGTTACTGCTGGGAATTAATTCTAGCAGAGTCTACAAAGGGAGAAGATTTTTCTGTGCTCTTTAATTCTGGTATCAGTGCATTAGTACAATAAATACATTTTGTGGATGAGATGTTAAACCATGATCACATCTGCTCCAGTTGTTGGTAGCTCAAGTGGATGACACCTATCAAAAAGAGTAAAGTAAATCTCCCAGTGCCTTGGACAAACTTCCCCTAGTATTATGAATGCAGTAACCTAGTGGGACTAACCCAGTCAACAAAGGCTAAAATAAAAAAATTACAAATAAATAAAATGAGTTTGGGGGATTGGAATAGAGATAGAATAGAGGTGGGATATTTTAAATTGATTTATTGATTTGATTAACCAATTAATTCAGTTGCATATATAAGGTGTGTGTAATTTTAAGGAAGTTGATTTGACTGTTTGATTTCTGACGAAGGTACTCGAAAACGTACTTTTTGTAATATAAGCGTTATTAAATCTCAGTTTTTAACCTTTCAAGTGGTTATACTTTGTGTGGTTTTACAACTGAACTATTTGGATTACCAACTTTTCATTACGTTTGGTCTCAAACCCTTATTTGGACTTCCAGAGTGAACTTTTTTGTGGTTTTTGGTAAAGAGTGTTCACTCTTAGTTCATCTCTCTGTTTTGTTGATTGGAATAGAGATCCCTAGGGCAAGCATCCCTGATTAGTCTGGAGGCTAGCTGGGGTAAGGTCTCATTCTTGATAAATTTACATAGAGCAGAGATAAGTAGAAAGTAAGCACATTGATTCACAGGTAGCAAATCTGCATATGGCATTTGAACTGTATTGAATGGAGGGTGCATTTCACTTAGTGGCTACAGCAATCAGAAATAGACCATATTCTAGTTTGTCTCTATGACTTCTTTACCTATAGCATTCATATAGAGTCTGAAGAGAACATGGAAGATCTTGCTAGCCTAGAATAAGAGAAAGCTGATTTCTTTTGTGTGTGTGTGTGTGTGTGTGTGTGTGTGTGTGTGTGTGTGTGTGTGTGTGTGCGTGTGTGTGTGTGTGTGTGTGTGTGTGTGTGTGTGTGTGTGTGTGTGTGTGTGTGTGTGTGTGATGTCCAGGAAGAAATGAAAATTTGGGTAGTGGCCTGATCAAATCCCTAAGTATATGAAAGTACTGATGTTTTTAACACTGTTTTTCAACACATCTGATGATAGACAGTGTATATTTCCAGGTGCTATCTGGGGGTTGCACCTATGTCCCTCATTGACAGGGGCAGCCGCTACTAATCACTGATTTTCTCTGTTAATGATGATCTAACCATGGTCAGCTAGGGAACATGGGTATTACATGGCTAGGCCTGTTAAGGCCCAAGGGCTATTGCCCTAGTAATCTGCTATGAACCTATGAACCTATGTATATTCAATCCATGCTCATTTCTCTAACTTACTGGAGTTTGACAAAGTAAACCACAAAAGGTGCAGTGCTATACCATTCTAGGGCTTACACCTTTAGTCTACATAAAGTGGAACAAATTTATTTTTTGTAACTGTTCCTCTGCCCTAGCAGCAATTACCTAAAAATATAATCTGTCTATTATTAGACGTGTCAGCAGGAAATGAAAGACAGTGAGATCTGTTGTTTTTGCATGTGCACTAAAAGCAGAAGAGGAGAAATGCATCAAGTTATGTTATTTTAGTAGAAAATAGAGGGATGGACTTTGTTAAGGAGTTAAGTGCCAGAATCTGTCATTGCAGTTTAAATTGCAAAAGTTTTGCTGTGGTGAGCAAAATGATTGAGTGCCACAGTTGCCATTTTTAGTGCTGGGAATAATGCTAATTAACATTACTGATATATAAAAACATTTGTTCCAGAAGCTTTTGTTTAATATCACAATTAAAAAACCCAAAACAAGGCACCATTTTAATCACAGTTTAGATATCAAAATAAGGAGTCTGACTACTTAAACAAATGTGGAATGCTTGCTTAGGCTTCATTGAATCCTTCTGATATAATTGTTTTAACAACTGAGTAGACTGCATTCAAGTTAATGGAAGTGCAGTGCATTTCAATTACATGATGGGTTAAACAGTGATCATCTTGAGAAATCTAGACAGATCATCATCTGCAGGATCTTATGACATTCATTCTACATGATATGGAATGCTGAATACATACAATAAACACAAACAGCTATAACACATACACATATATTTCTGTGTGTGTGTGTGTGTGGATATATATATATATATATATATATATATATATATATATATATATATATATATATATATATATATATATATATATATATATATATATATATATATATATATATATATATATATATATATATATATATATATATATATATATATATATATATATATGATTACTACCAAAATTTCGCACCTGATATGTGCAAACATGTTCATAGGTTCATAGGTTTATAGGTTTATACTAGGCTATCTGCCCCAAGGCATTTATAAGCCTAGCCCGAATTTTTGTAGCTTACACCACCCCTTATATGAAAAAATACTGTACCCATTAGTTTGTTGTGCATCTGTCCAGCAGTGACACAGAGATGATTCCCGGGGTAAACCTACGATCTCCCATCCACAGGTCAAGATTTCTCTTGAACAGAGCCAGCGAGGTGCTCTGCCTCACATGGACCGGGACTCTATTCCACAGCATAGGGAGTCTCTGAGTGATAAATCTATCCCTCCAGCACATCCTATTTATATCTGTGCTAAGGTTTAAGTCACTTGCTCTAGTGGTTTTGGTGGATTTGGATTTTTTGAGGTGGAGCATGTCCATTAATTCTGGGTTGGACATGGCCTTGTATGTCAGGCACATGTCACCTCTGAGCAGACGGTATGCAACTGAATAGAGCTGGAGTTTCTTCAATCTGGCAGCATATGACAGATTTTGGAGTCCCTTTATCCTTTTGGTGAGAAACTTTTGGGGTCTCTCCAATTGCTGCAGATGTCGGATGAGATACATCCCGAATGGGGCATTGTACTCGATCATTGGTCTGATAAGTGAAGAGTACAGGGGAACAATGACCTCACTAGATCTGGATGTGAATCCCTTCATGATCAGGTGGGCAATGTAGAAGGTCTTTCTAACCACTTTAGCAACGTGAGTGTCAAAAGAAAGGCCACTGTCAACCTGGGTCCCCAGGTCCCTGATAACCTCTTCTGTGCTTAGTGGATTGCCACCTATATGGTAGCTTGGGGTTACCTTGTTTTTCCCGAAGGGTATGACTATACATTTTTGGTGTTTAACTTCAGGCCATGGCTCTGGCACCATGTTTCCGTGAGTCCCTTCTGAAGGATATCCGTGTCCGATGCACTTTCCACTATGGCGCCCAGTTTGCAGTCGTCTGCAAACTTTGTCAGCCAAAGTCCTCCCATGTTGGCCTGTACTTCTGAGAAGTAGATGCCAAAGAATAGGGGGCCAAGGACCGAGCCCTGTGGGGCACCACTTGTGACCGGCTTGGAGTCTGACATAGCGCCAGCAACTCTAACCCTGTGGGTTCTGTCCTTAAGCCAGTTTGCAACCCATCTTGTGACATATGGGTTTACATTTAAGCTGGTAAGTTTTTCTAGAATACCCAAGTGGGGTATTGTGTCGAAAGCCTTTGCAAGGTCAAGGTAGGCTGTATGGACTGCCTTTCCCTCATCAATGGCCTTGGTGACTGTTTCAAAGAAGTCGACCAAGTTCAAAAGGCATGATCTTCCCTTGACGAAGCCAAACTGGGTCGGGTCCAATGTCTGCAAGTCCCCTATATCTTTGTTTATGAGCTCCATTATGATCCTCTCCATAGCTTTGCAGACTAGACTTGTTAAGCTTATGGGGCAGTAATTACCAGGGTCCATAGAGGCACCGCCTTTGTGGAGTGGGTCCACAGTTGCCGTACGCCACTCCTTGGGCATGTATCCTGTGGTAAGGCTGAGATTAAACAGCTGCCTTATGTGCGGGTTTAATTCCTCATTTAGCTCATGTAGCACACAGCCGGGGACACCATCCGGTCCCATTGATGCTGTGTTTTTAGCTTTAGAGAGAGCAGCTTTCACCTGCGCATTTGAGATGTCTGGGAGGCTACACTCGGCTGGGATAGTTATCTCTCCTTTAGGGGGGGGAGGGGGGTGAAGTTTGCACTGAACCTGTCTGCCAGTATGTTGGCAATGTCTGTGGGTTCAGTGATTTTTGTATCATTTTGGACTAATTCTGAGCATATCTGGGAGTTTCCACCCAGGTTCCTAACATAGCTGAAAAAGGCCTTATGATTGTCCTTTGAATCCATGGCAATTTTTCTCTCAAAATTGGCCTTAGTTGATTTTATGAGTGCTCGTATTTTTTTACTAATAATGATCAGGGGTGACTTCCCTTTTATGGATTTTGTTCTATCATGTAATAGCTTTCTAATCCCAAAAGCAAGGATTCAACATTTCAATTGAGTGAAAAAAATTCACTGTTGTGGATTCAAGATTTTGAATTTAGATCGCACTATAGTGGGGATTAGGAAATATACCCTTTCCCTTACTGTAGTGTGATCTCAGAGTTTGTATACATACACACACACACACACACACACACACACACACACACACACACATATATATATATGTATATACATATATACATACATATATATATATATATATATATATATATATATATATATATATATATATGTGTGTAGCAGGGGGTGTGGGTGGTGCATGGGGGCTTGCCTCCCTGCATAACTTTCATAGCTCATGACCAGAAGTGTGGTATGTTCGGTAAAGTCGACATTCATGAGTTGCCATCTTTCCATAAATACTTTGTTTGCTCATGTTCCTGTTCATATATTTGATTTACAACATTCTGAGTTGGAAACATGAACACTCGCACTTTGCAGGTGTAAGATTTTGATAGTAAACCATATATATATATATATATATATATATATATATATATATATATATATATATATAGGTTTATTTCAGATGATCAGAGGTGCAGAACATAGAACCACACTTCATCAAGGATGAAAGGCTTGATGTTCTACAACACCGAACATTAAAGCAGAACAAATATAAAAGATAAAAAGTCTTCTTGTAAGTTTTTGCATGGGGCAAGTCCTTCTGCACCTCCCACACCCCCTTCTCTTTAAATATACCAACCACGAGATCGCACTACAGTGAAGAGAATGGTAAATTTCCCATTCCATGCTGTACAGTACCATTATCTTCACTGTAGTGCAATCTCAGTGTTGGTATGTTTAAGTAGCAGGAGGTGTGGGGGGGGGGGGAGTTCAGGGGGCCTTGATCCCATGTAAAAATGTGAAATAAGATGTTTTCACATTTTAGGTTTTTTTTTTTTTTTTGGAGTTCAGTATTACAGAACTTCAGTCGTCTAGTTCTGGATGATCAGAGGTTCGATGTTCTGCAATTTCGATACTCTAAAGGGGACCCATATAGATATATGGATATAGATATTAGTATATGCCAAATGTATGGTATATATATATATATATATATATATATATATATATATATATATCTGTATGCCGAATGTAAGGTATATATCATATGAATTTATACACCCCCCAAACAACAGCCACATTGCACTTAAAGACATTCTTTTCTAGTTATCAAAAAAAATTGAACTGACGCTCTCGTACTTGGTGATGTTTATATAAACTTGGCTGCACTAGATACTGTTATCAGCTATTTCATCAATCTACATAATTTCTCCAATACATTACCATTCCAACCAGGCAGTGCAAGACCAACAACTTTTCATCAGTCTTAGCCCCAAATTTACTGCTGGCCTCAGTAAAATTACTCAAGCAGGCACTGTACATGGTTCTCTAACTGACCGCCAACCCACCTATATCTTTGAAAGATGTAACAGGCCAACACATTTTCATCACTGTAAACTAGTTAGAAACCTTAGTAAATGTCATGGGTGACTTTAGTAACATTTCTATTAACTGGGAATCTTATACGACACCAAACATCCAGGCACAGAGAAGCCTGGATTTTGTAAACACAAACTCACTGTACCAGACTGTCAGTGCACCAACCATGGGTGCAACCACATTTCATATTGTCCTCACTAATATGGGAGATTGTTGCACAACCCTTAGTGTAATGTCTTCCCTGGTAAAGTCAAACCACAAAATGGTCTCCTTTGAAGTGAAAAATAAAACCTGGACCCCCAACTAAACCTGGAATATTTAGGAACTACCCCAAGGCTAACTGCTATTAAGTGATAACCTGGCAAAATTTCAAGCTTTCATAAATCCAGAGAATACTGCTGCTTATGCAGAACTGTTTGCAGAAATCCTATACAAGCATGTTAATAGTTGCATAGAGGCAGCTGTATCCACCAGGAATAAATATAAAACTAACTCAAAAAACAAGCCACCCTGTTGGAATCACAAAATCAATAGGCTGTATCTTAGAAGGAAGAAAATCATGGCAAAATGTAAAAGGTGTAGCACCCAGCAGGATAAAAGCACTCTCATTAAACTAAACAAACAACTCAGAGGACAAATAAAGTCTACCAAAGCCAAATTTGAGGTAATTTTTGCTCCTCCCAGGACAATGGTAACCACAAGGCATTCTTTAGCTATGTCTGCAGCCTCAATGCAATACACAATTGTGTGCAGAGCTCACTGTAAATGGAGCCACCTATACTGAGCCAGAAGATATAGCAAACCTATTGGGTGATAAATTTAGCTCCAACTTTATGCCTCTCTGCCTCTCAATCTTCCCTCAGGAAATGTCATCAAATATACCTCCCCCTGCTATCACTAGGGAACAGGTTCTTAATGCTCTCTCTAAGGGCAAGAACACTATATCAATGGGCCCAGAAAATATCCCAAGGTGCTTTCTAAATATCATGAAATGTGATCTATCAGGCCTTCTGGAGTTACTATTTAACTGTAACCTCCAAACAGGTTTAATGCTTCTCGAATGAAGAACAGCAACAGTTATCCCTCTGCACAAAGATGGACCATATACAGACCCTGGAAACTACAGATGAATAAGTTTCACTAGCCTTATATGCAAAGCCATGGAATGAATTATCACGGAAATGCTCAATACCAATATAGTAAACCTCCAGACATTGGATCTAACCCTGTTTGATTTTGTCAAGGGCAGGTCATGCCTACTCAACCTGGTGGACTTCTTTGAAAAGGTCACCAAAGCAATGGATAAGGGCAGAATGGTTCACACTGCCTACCTGGACCTGGCCAAGGCATTTGACACAATACTCAACTCAGTCATTGTTGATAAACCTAAGAGGTTAGGTACAAACCTGTATGTCATCCGGTGGATAGCAAACTGGCTCACAAACAGGACCCAGGAAGTTAGAATTCGGGAATCTACCTCTACAAAGAGACCATCACAAGTGGATTCCTTCAGGGATCATTCCTTGAACTGATCCTTTTTAGTATTTTCTTCTCTGAAGTCAAGGCTAATGTCAGCGGTCTCTGGCTGATCAAATTTGCAGATTATTGCAAATTAGGAGCTGTCATTGAATCCCACACTGACACTAATGTTCTCTAGGAAGGGCTGACACAGACAAATAGCTGGTGTCAGAGCTATGAACTAAAACAAATGCCAAGAAATGTATAATAGTACCCTTCAGGAAGTCAACCACCCCTGATAACTATCATATTGACAACACACCCATTAGAGTTGACCCAGTAGTCAGGAGAATAGGGACCCACATAGACAGTAATCTGGCATTTGACCATCATGTCTCTACAGTAGTGAGGAAATCATTCTATGTTGTGCAATTTATAAACAATGGTATGGTATCTAGGTCCAAGGAAGTCATTGTTCCACTGCACTCGACACTCGTTAGACCTATCATTGAATACAATGCACCCTTTGGTATGTACCTAACCAGACATATCCAACAACTGGAAATTCTGCAGAGGTTCCTTACTAAAAGAATACAGGGAGTAAGCAAAATGTCCTGTGCAAACCGCCTCAAGGTCCTATCCTTGTATTCTGTCATCTACAGGCTTTTGAGGGGAGATCTATGCCAGACATAGAAGGCATTGTCAGACTCCACTGTGATGTACTTTCTACATATCCACAAAACAAACAGCACCAGAATTACTCATTCTAAAGACTTAAACCTTGCCTGTGATATAAATAGGACCTGCTGGAGAGACAGGTATGTATCCCAGAGGCTACCCAATCTGTGGAACAGGCTGCCCATCCATGTCAGGCAGAGTTCCTTCCTAATCAAATTCAAGTTTAGCTTGGACAATGTCATCCCTGGTTTGGCACCTATGTCTCTAATGGATGCAGGTAACCTGTAGATGGTTCATCTTCCAAGCCCCTGCTTACACTTACCAAGGGTACCAGAACTTGTCAGAGATTTGGGATGCATGGCTAGGCTTAAAAACTCCTTTCTTGTCATTAGCCTAGTAAAAACATATGAACCTATGAAATGCACTTTTTTCCTCTTTCTCCAAAGACTTAGATCAGGTTGTCACTAATTAAAACAGCTACCCTAGACAAACCTAATAATGCCTTTAATCAGATATTCTTAAACTTTTTACATGAGCATGCAGCACTTACATGCATAAAATCGAAATATGTACCACAGCTAACTCATATCACTAAACACGTCATGAAACTTAAGGACAAATCTTGGAAAATCTAGCAGAATAACAAAACTCTTCCAAATTGCTAGGCCCAGTGCTCTCTACAGAACCAAGTGAAAATCCTTAGAGAAATGGACTTCCCAGAGTAATCCAAAAATGTTCTGGTCCACCTTCTACGATCTCCTTCACCATTGTATAAAAAAACAATCTAGTTCTATGCCAGTGATACTGATATAGTAAACACCTTTAACTCCTTTTTTTATCAATGTAGCAACTAAACTATGTAGATCTATAAGTTCTCAACCATGCTATGATTAATTTGAAAACCCACATCTAATGAACACAGAAAACCTACTGGATCCATCAAAAAACGTGTCCTTAAACTGACTCAACTACTCTAGCAGCTGATAACCTACCAGCAGGGTACATCAAAGTAGCAGTTGATATTGTAGCATTTCTCATCTCTATCCTCATAAATAGATCCATTACTGAGTTTTATGTTCCTGAAATTTGGAAACAATCATTCATTGTACCACTACATAAAGGAGGAAAATCTACTGCTCTAGATAACTAACAACCAATAACTATAGTTCCTCCTCTCTCAAGAATCCTGGGACATTGTACGCACACTCAAATCCCTTAATATCTACTCAACAATAATCTCCTCTCACCTACCCAACATGGTTCTGCCCCCACCATAGCACCACTACTGCTTTACTATCATTTCTATATGAATTCAGCCAATATCATAATTCTAGCGAACCAGACTCAAACATTTTTTGGATCTCTCCATAGCATTTGATATTGTTACAACCCCAAAAATGATGCAAACCCAAGAAGAACACTTATTTCACACAATATTTTCAGGGTTCCAGAGTTAACTAAGTAATTGTACCCAAGCAGTCAGGAGAGCACTACACAAAAACTTACTCAGCAGTGGAACAGTGGATACTAACATTCACCTTACGCTAAGAAAAGTAAACTGATGTTTTTCCTCTCTAAAATCAGTTCTGAAAAATTAAATAGTTTTAATATTTCCTCTAGTCAAAACATTAAACTTGAGTAGGTTTCTAACAATAAGTTGCTTGGGGTAACAACTGCTGATAAGCTCAGTTTTGATATTCGCATACATAATGTCATATACAAAACTCACCAAAGGCATGGAGCTCATTACAGAGTCAAGCGACTTCTTGCTGACCTAGGTCTTAAATTTGATGCATATGCTTATTACCCATCAACACTCCTATATGCTGCACCTGTCCTCATTAACTTACACAGCAGCTTTCTAGGAAAGCTTGAACAATGTTGCAATAAAATTGCCATATTCACTGCTAAATTGCCTAACACATTCCATCACGGATTTGCATTCTAAAAAATAAACAGGTTAGAATTTCGGAACTATCTTAAATCTCTTCAGCTAAATACTGCTCATTCAGTACTTCATCAAGGAAATGAATGCCCTTACCTGCATAACTTCTGCAGTGGTATAACCCAAGAAGACCCCTCTGTTCTAAAGGTAAATTTTTGTCTCAACATTCTAAATCCCAGAACTCATCAGGTTATGCAGTCAACTCCATCTATATCTCTGTGATATGGAATACCATACTGAGCCCACTTAAGAGAAATAGACAATAAGCTTCTGTTTAAGACAAGCCTCCTTGCACATTTCCTAAATGCTAAATTATGTCAATGTTCTATCCCAAAGGAAGGACTAACTACCAATTACTTTTTCTACTTACTTATTCCTCTCTGCTTCTTGCCATCACTTGTGACTAGTGCTATCTAATTGTATCTTTCCCTCTTTATCAAACTTTCAAGTTCTCTTCCTTCACAAATATCTTTACCCCCATCTACCTCCCTAATGATCAAACGACTACTTAGGAATCAATGGCATTGCTATTACTTTGGAACCCTCCAATATTAAACTTCTTTTGACATTTACTGACTGATTTGTACTGTAATATTTTTAACTAATTGTAAGATATTTATTATTTAAGAAATGTTTGTTTTTGCATGCGTGTATGTATGTATGTATGTATGTATATAACTATGACATATTTTATGTGACAAATTGTTGAATTATCATGGTAGCTAAACTATGATATACTTATAAATGTTGCTTTAGTTTTTCACTTGAGGCCTCTAGTGAAAAGGATTCTTGCATGGCACAGTCAGACAATCCTGGTAAACAAATGTGATAAATACATTATATTTGTATCTATACATAAATATGACAGAAAAGTGTATATATATATATATATATATATATATATATATATATATATATATATATATATATATATATATAGATATATATATATATATATCAGAGGTGTAGCTAGCTATTTTGGTACCCAGAGATGTCCTCCAATCTGTCCATTGCCAAAAGATCCCCTCCTTGGACTTGAGCAAAAGATAAAAACAGCACTCTAGAACAGAGCACTAAAGTACTTCAGTTCTGAAACCAACATCTGAAATTCTGAAAAATTCCATTTCTAAAAAAGAAAAAAAACTATTTTTCCATTTAAACTATAGCACTCTGTTTGCTACATTTCTAGCAAGCAATTTGCTGCAGTTTTTGTATGTTGGCAACCATGTCTTTACTCATTTTTTTATTTAGCTAGTACCTGACCATGTGAGGTCGGTCCTGGATTCATAGTCTCTCCTGTCCCATTTAAACCTCTTCATTTTTTTAGCATCTATTTGTGTTTTTTTTACTCTGTCTAGTATTATGCAGAGCCTGCATTCAACTTCTAATGCTTTGAGAATCCTCATCTGTAATTTCTTCAGGATCCTTTCTGTGGTTTCATTGTTCCTGGAATTTTGTATGATCAGCTGTTCTGTGTAGCTCAACCCTGCATTTTTTTCCCTTAAGGCCCATCCATTTGTTCATGTCTTCATCAATGTCCTTCTTGTCAGGGGCCTTTGTGGCCTGTAGACCTCCAGGGATTCTCCTGTTATCCAGGCTTCTAGTCAGGACGATTTCATCCCATTTCAAGGACTAAAGCCTTGTCACTTGATTGACTAGGGCACTATCCCAGTCTTTTTCTTCTGTATGCAACTGGCTACATGTCCTTTTTGTTCCAATCCTTCATGTAGTTGATCCACAAATGGAGAAAGGGGATGGTCCAGGAGTTTGGGATAGCTGGTTACCAGTGGGGCATCCAGGCATGTTTTTATTTTTGCTCATTCAGTGATATAGCCCCCTTAGTTGGACTGCAGAGAGATAGGGACTATCTGCCATTTCATTGTTGTTGTTTTCTCTAAACAGTGATTTCAGCTAATCTGATTAGTAATGTGTTGGACGTGCAACATTAGACTGAAGCTCTATCAGATCAGAGTATGGTCAGCCAACTTGTAGAAGGTAATGGTTAGATTCCAATGTTAAAGGACTGTGAACAACAAACCCAAAAAAGAAAGAACGCTAAGTCCACGGACTCTGAAGATGACAATAATTCACCAATACTGAACGGACGTCTAATAGTTGGACTAAACTGTAATTGTATAAAAGTACACCAACCACTCACATGACATAAATTCTTCAATTTAATAACATAAATTGTTGAGCACTTTCACCCACTTAGATACGGGCTTCATCAGAACATCTTAAAAATGCAACTGTTACAATTTAAATACCACATTTGGCGCCAATACCAAATAGATTTAAAGTAAATTATACCCCCATACAATTGTTTGCATACGTTCATACATCCTATACAAATTTCTTTCCAAATATCCTCATTGTTCATCAAATAAAGTATAATCACATACAAAATGCTAACATATAAAAATGTAACTTTGTTTAAATATATGTTAAACATTTAATACCTATTGATCCCTTAGAAATGTCTGACTATTATTCCTGTATTTGCAACATCTATGTTACTAAAACAATCAGCTTTTAACTATAGAATTGAGAAATTATTCTCTATAACTAATGTAAAAAATTATTATTAAAATTAATATTAAAAATTAATATAACATGTTATGTATATGGCTCCTATCCATAAGGCTCACAAAATTGCCATTAATAAGGCTTTGACAAATGGTATAATACCTATGTAATAGCTAAAAGTGGTTTGATAGTTTAATAATCATTTAGCCCTGGAGGTGTGGAGGCATCAGTTAACAACTGCCACCATAATTCTTTGTAGGACAAAATAGCCTTAAAATTGCCCCCTCTGGGATCAAAATGAATATTTTCCAAGATAGCAAATTTAAAATGATGTCTTTCCCCAAATTTTTCAACATGCCTATACAGGGCATTATTTACATCCTTTCTCCTAATACTATACACATGTGCATAGATGCGTTTCCTGAAATTTCTTTCGGTCTTCCCTATGTAAAATCCTGGGCATGTTTTGCATTTAGCTAGATATATAATAAATTTGGAATTACAATTACCTTGTTGAAACTTTAATATGGTCCTATTAACATTATCCAAAATAATACTTTCTTCTTCATTTATTACATGACGCTGACTACAACTGCCACACTTCTTAGTATGCTTCCTATCACTATCTACACCTCTGACCATTGTCCCTCTTTCCAAATACTTCTTGATATTACACCCCATTTTGTTGACAAATAGAGGTTTTGGTCCCAAGATTTTTGCTATGTCTTGGTCAGCTAACATAACATGCCAATTCTCAGTCATGATGTTCTTTATTTTATTGGTGTGTGGTCCATACTCTAATACACAGGCTCTATTAAATTTCGCTTTCATCCCTCTGTAATTAGAAACAACCTGTTCATTTAAAGTGTTGACCCTTTGTTTACTATTTAATCCTAATAATGGAATGTATTTATGTCCTCATTCATTCAAGATGTACTTCCTCACATTGCTCATCATATTCATATTGTAGCCTCTTTCTTTAAATAATGCAATAATGCAGTAATAAAGTCCACTTCCTCTACCATTTCTATGTATTGGGAGGTCATTCTTATAGCCCTAATACACTGTCCTTTGTAAATATTAGTTAATAGTTTCCTTGGATGGTTGCTTGTTTATTCTAAGTATCCATTAGAAAATGTATTTTTTCTATGTATTCGGAACTTGAAATATTTTCCCCATTTGATATATATGTGTCTAAATAATCTGCACCATCCTTACTACTTGATGAAGTAAATTTAACAAAATCACTACTTCGGTTTAAATATTCCAAAATGTTGTTCAGAATGGTCTGACTACCATCCCATAAGATATAAATATCATCTAAAAAACAGGAATAGTATTTGATGTACTTATAAAACTCACTTTGGAACACTGTTGTTTCTTCCCAGTCTAGCATGACCAAATTAACAAATATGGGGACACAAGCAGCCCCCATAGCTACTCCTTTAATTTGTCTGAAGTGTTCTACATCATATAGTATATAATTGTGGTCTAAGATTATAGACATCATTTCAAGAATGAGACAAACGTTATCCCAGTCAAGATCAATGTATTTCCTAATACTGTTGGTGAAGGCTTCCATACCTTCATCCTTAGGAATACATGAGAATAAATCAATAACGTCTATTGCAACAAATATAAGACCCTGTTTCCATATGTCTACTGGATAATTTTTTAAAAATTCCCAATAGTCTTTTACCATATGAGGGATCCTCTCATACATATGTTTCAACATGGTATCCACAGCTACTCCCAAAGGAAATGTTTTAGATTTACTACCTGAAATGATAGGTCAGAAGGGTGGGTTGTTTACATTTTTATGTACCTTTGGAATTCCTACAAGAGACGCTAATATAGGATGTTCTACTTTCAAAAAATTGTAGGTGTCTTCAGTAATTCTTTTATCCATGAGAAATTCTTCCACATGCATGTCTATGTGTCTGTATGCAATGTTGATTTCTTTAATGGATACAATTTCATAATTACCTGTCAGGTGTAAAATGTCATGCATTTTCGAAGTATACTCCATGCTATCATATATTACCATTCCTCCTCCTTTGTCGGGTTTCATTACCCGGAACATTTTGTCATTTCTTAAGTCTTTTAAAATTTTAAATTCTTTCTTAGGGAGGTTGTGTTTTAATTTTTTTCTTTTTAAATTGTTTTGCAATTGATATTTTTGTTTGATTACTAACTTGTCGTAGACCAATACATTTGGGTGCATCGGAGGCACATAACAACTTTTCTTTTTCAGAGTGCCTATACCCCTAACCTTGGGTTCCATGTCTAATTCAGTGTCCTTAAAAGCAATTGCTAAGTTCAGTTTTCTGATAAATAATTTAAACTCACTTAGACAGTCAGTTAGTCTAAAACAAGTCATGGGTATATATTTCATTCCTTTGGAGAATAGTTCAAAGTGTACTTTGTCAAGTGAAAGGTCTGTGTAATTATAAGTATTGAAATTTTTGCAAGTATTAGTAATGCCTTCTTTGATAATATCCTGACTATTTTCTGAATAAGAAGTAAGCCCAATAACTCACAAACGAAAAGCCAACTAGGTTGGAATGTGGCAATAAAGGCAAACGCAGTTCCTCCGTTAAATTCTTTAATAAGTAAAGTACGATAAACACACAACTGAAGCACCACGAGCAGACAGTCCACTAAAAATGATAACAATCCACACCGAAATCACACTCTCCGATGTTAAGCGCTTTCATCTGCCGATTGCAGACTTCATCAGAACAATATTCAGTGCTAATCTCTATTCAATTTAAACAGAAAATGGTGCCAAATTTGCACAAGTATTTAAAGATGTATAACTATATATGTGAACCAATATAGTGAGCTGTACTGTTTGATTTAATGATACATTCTTTCTAAGTAATTCGGTGAATGTTTGAAACATCAATTAATCCTTTTGTAAAGCATACCACTTGTTCTGTACAATGAATAATTATCTATAATAATTTAAAAACTGCTAATGTATGTATAAAACTAATAAATATTTTATGAATGACTTATAATAAATTCTTTATAAACATATAAGACCCTTACCAACAATGTAGATAAAATACATCAACTGATGACTTATATTACTATAAATAATTAAATAAATATTAATAAATATTTACCACAATAATATATACATGAATGAAAAATATCATAAACTTTTGTGGTATAATATTGGTGTAAAATACATCACATTTTGAGGAATGGTTTGATGCTGATAAAATCATTTAATCCTGGGTTTCTAGTGGCATCTACTAACATCTGCCACTTACTCTCCCTACATGCTAGTTTTGTTTTCCAATCTCCCCCTAAGGGATTGCTGTATTCTTGGTCTATTATTGTAAATGAAAAGACATGTTGTTCACCTACTTCTTTGATGTGCTTGTATAAGGCATTCTTAGGGTCCTTTATTTTAATCTTGTAATAGTGTTCGTATATTCGCTTCTTCAATTGCCTCTCCGTCTTTCCAATGTAGAAAGCGGGGCATAGATTACATTTAGCTAAATATACCACTTGTTTGGTATAACATGACCCACCTCTGCTCTTAATTTTAGTATGATTCACATCTTCCAGTATAATGTAGGATGAGGTATTGATATACTTGCATTGTTTGCAGTATCCACATTTCTTAGTATGTATTTGTGTATCCTTCCTTTTGTCTTCATACTTCTCCGTTCTCTCTAATAATTTCTTGATATTTGGAGCTGTCTTGTATACTATAATTGGATACTGACCCAACTTTTCTCTACAACCATCTGTAACAGTTATAATATCCCAATATCTATTAACTATGTCCTTAATGTAGTTTACAAAGGGGGAATATGTCAACACACAAACTCTACCTCCTCT
This sequence comes from Protopterus annectens, assembly GCF_019279795.1. NCBI lineage: Eukaryota > Metazoa > Chordata > Ceratodontiformes > Protopteridae > Protopterus > Protopterus annectens. The sequence continues at coordinate 442,119,074 of NC_056746.1, read as the reverse complement.
GAATTTATTAATAGTTTGTGTATTAGTTGAACTTTCATGTTTACCCAGTAGGGGAATATATTTTATATCCCATTGTGAGCTAACATAATTGATGGTATCATCCAATAATTCTATCGGATATCCCCTATTCTTAAATAGTTGGTAAATGTATTTCATTTCTTTCTCCATTTCTTCTCTTTTGGATGACATCCTCGCTTCCCTGATACATTGGCCTTTTACTATATTTTTGAAAATATGTCTAGGATGATTACTTGTAAAGAATACATAGTCATTAGAGAATGTTGACTTTCTATGAACTTTGGATGCATACCCTTCTGGTGTCTTATAAATGTATGTATCCAAATAAGAAATACCACTATCACTTATTTGATAAGTAAATTTTAAAAACTCTGTGGTATTGTTAATGTACTCAATAAATTTGACTATGTCACCCTTGTCACCTTCCCATAGGACAAAGATGTCATCTAAAAATCTTGCATAAAAACTTATATTAGCTTTATAACTGCTATTGAATATATACTTGGACTCCCAATCTAGCATGACTAAATTGGAAAAAATGGGTGCGCAAGACGCACCCATAGCCACTCCTGTTTTTTGTCGAAATACTTCACCTTCAAAGAATATATAATTGTGGTCTAATACCAATGACATCATATCTAAAATTAATACAATTCTATCCCAACTCAAGTTAGAATAATTCCTCAAACTGTTGCAAAGTGATCTAGCCCTTCCTCTTTGGGAATGCTAGAAAACAAATCACATACATCTGTCGTGACAAAAAAGTAGTCTGAATATGAATATTCTGAAGGCACATTAATATTTTTCACTATGAATACCTCATTTCTCCCCCTTTTTTGTGGTGTTCATATTTCTTCTGTACGTTTGATGTGGATGATGTTGGTTCTGGAATGTTAAAGGACTGGAAAATGTATATCCACTTATACTGAAGGAGGGTGGTTTGGTTATATGATTGAAGGAATGGTTAAGGGACTTCTGGAGCCAGTAGGAATGCAATGGAGTTTCAATACACGCATATTGGTAACTTTTCAAAATTAAGCTGTGTAGCTGGGCAAAGGCTTCATGTAAAGAACACAGAAAGTGAGGACAGGCAAAGGCAAGAGTTTTAAAATAATTGTTTAAAAATATACAAAAATATAAGCAAGGGAAATGTACTAAGCTGTAATTTCTATTTGCTATAAAGACGCTCAAATAAAATATTTCACAAAATGACTTATGGAAAATATGCTTAATTGGAAAGGTACTTTAAATTTTATTGGATGGACCAAAGGAATTAAATTGCTGAAGATCTTAGTGAATTAGCTAAAGCAGAGTGTGCTAGGGCCTTTGAAAGAGACTCTTAAAACAAAGACTGAGGAAATTACTACAACCCAAGACTTATCAGTAAGATGGTAGACAATAGAGAGAGAATGTGTCCGTGGATAGTGATACAGAGGAGGGAGAAGATATTTAGACAGTTTTGGATAATGTAGAATTGGAAAAGGTAATACAGGAAGAGGCTGTTATTTTAACTAAAGAATCTCAAAAGGAGAGATAAGATGGGTTTTTCAAAGTCTGAATGGACCTAAAGCACCCAGGCCAGATGGGGTTACAGTGAAATTCTATAAGGTGTGTAAAGAATGGTGAATTGATTATAAATGCTCTTTAAGGTAGCTGAAAAAGAAGAGGCCTTTATTTCTAATTCTTTTTTTTTTTCTCAATTTTTTTTTATTTTTCAAATACATTTGAATGAATTCCATAGTATTTTTACATATCGCCTTAAATAACTATGTACACTATTTACATTAGCCTGACACTATAACAGATCTTAATGTATGCAGTTACTTTATAAGTATGTCCAATCCATTATCAGAGTGTCAGATCAATTATTGTATAGTGTCAATCAGTGATAAGAGTTTTCCCCAAGGGTTGTTGATAAATGTCTTTGGATAAATTCTTAGTTCTTTAATTTTAATTTCCAATAATGCTGTAGTCTTCAGCAGGCTGTAGAAGTCTTCCAAAGTTGGTATTGTGTTTGCATTCCATCTTCTTCGCATACACTTCCTTGAAATTGCAAATATAGTCCATACTAGATACATGTTTGGCCTATTCAAATGAGGACCTTCGTTCACATTTAATAATACAGGAGCTTTAGTTAAATAAAAATGATTCATTAAATAAAGCTTGTAAAAAGTTATTAATACCATTCCAAAATGGCTTAATTTTAACACAATCAAAGAAAATGTAGTTCCAATCTGCATCATGTACTTGCTCACATCTCCAACATATTCCTTTTATGGAAGAACTAATTTTACTTATGCTATCTGTGGTTAACAATACTTTGTGCAAGCATTTCCAATTAAAAACTTTTCAGTATTGTGTAAAGGATGTATATTTTATTGATAATAAGATATTTGTTCTAATAGCTTCAGTTAACTGTATTCAGTGTCCTTTTGTTATGTATTTCCAATATGAGGTTTTGGGTGTTGTTTTATAGTTTTTCAATATTTTGTAAAATTTAGAAATACTGTTTCCCATGTCATTATATATGATTTCATATATGTATTTCGTAAATTTAGGTATTTCTTTAAATGAAGAATTGTTAATTATTTATTTCTATTCTTTTGACTGTCAAAGTTGTATTCTTGCACAGAAAGGAGAAGGATAAATTAGAATGTGGTTGTTATAGATCCATCTGTATTCTGAGTACCAAGTTTAAGAATTATATTACAATTTTAGTCATATGATTGGAGGGCAATCTCACAACAGCGGATTATCAAGGATAGAGATGAGGGTCTGGACCTGGTCAGAACTTGGCTGAATATTTAAAAATTTGCTTTAACTAAATGGAAAGTCATGGCAGCCCTTTCTTTGTATTTTCAATGAATATGTGATACAATAAAATGGGATTATGTATGATGGGTTATAGGGACATTTAACATTCCAGACGCTTCTGTTATGAAATGCAAGATTTTAATCAATGCCCCTTGTCCAAGGTTCTGTCAAATGGAGTACTTTCAGAAACCATTCAGATCATGGACAGCATGAGGTAAAACTGCCAACTATTCCCTATTCTTTTTGTGCTGGTGGTGGAACAGCTGATTTCAATACTTTGGAATAAAATAAGGCATTCTGCTATATCCATTCCAGAAATGGGTCTTTAAAACTCTATGTGGTTTGAGGATGATTCAGTCATATGCCTATCTGATCCACTTAAGGTTTGGAGAATAGTATTAAAGGAGATGCAATTGTTTTTAGAGGTTTCAGGATTGAGGCTTAATATGGATAAGACTGATATTTTCCCTCCTAAATACAACTTGGGAGCTGCAGCTGAAGGATCATTCTCAGTTTCCTGTAAATGTCATACAAAAGTTTAAATGGCTTAGGATTTTGATACTTTAAGGTGCAAAGTATAGTAGATAAAAACACAAAGCCAACCCTACACTTAACTAATGAGACCAATGAAAAATAGAAGGATTTAAGGTTACTTGTCACGAGACAAATTACTTTAATTAGAATGTGTTTTTTCCTCCATAAATTCCTTTTCTTGGTGAGTCATTTGCCTCAGAAGAACTACACCAGTGATGTAGAGAAATTCCAAGCAGTATTTATGGATTTTCTTTGGGATTCAAAAAAAAAAAAAAACAGGGATTAATAAAAGGAAGTCATTTACTCTGAAGTTGGGGAGCCGGGCATTGGTATCCTGGATCTCTCAGGGTATTTGGTTGCTTTAATAGTGCAGCAGCAATGTACAGCAATATGCTCTAATAAATCAAGTTAAAATGACATAGAGGGATGGAATACATTTAGAGATTGGCTTTAAGTGTGTCTACATGCTGAGATCCAGGAGGAACTGAAGACTGGTTTGAGAAAAAGTAGCCGAGTCAGGTGCTGGCACCACAACATATTTCTATAGGTAAAAGAATATGGGGGACAAAGAGCTGTGTGACAGGTATATGACCCACTTTTTGGAAGAACTGGATGAAGGCAAATATCTGATTTTTATGGTGTTTATACATCCAGATACAGGTAGCCTTTTGCTTTATCCCACTCAAGCCTGTAACACTTTTGTATCCTTCCAGTTCATATCCACACCTCCTTATGGTGTCTAGAACTTTTTTGGGTTTGGCTTCTCTAACTAAGTGACTTACTGTTTAATAATAAGCAGTATTAGAAAGGGTAAGGACTTATTAACAAAATGTTACTAAGACTGTTTGCCTAGTATGTCTTGCAGGGATCCGGACACATGCTCGACTAGCATAGGTCCGAATCACAAAATATTGAACACACATACACGAAAGTGCTTAACATCGACAAGCACTTCCATGTATGTGTGCCTGTTTCATAGATCGGACTACAGTGTGGGTAAGGGAAAATTTCCTTTTCCCCACTGTAGTGCGATCTTGAAGTGAGAATAATAAGGTAGGGAGTATGGCGGGTGCAGGGAGCCCCCTGCAGAAACATAGAATTTTTTTTTTGAACTGCACATACACAGAATCGCTTTTCGATGTTAAGCGCTTTCGTGTATGTATGTTCGATGTTTTGTGATTCGGACATATGCTAGTCATGCATGTGTCCTAGACCCATCTTGCAGTAGAGAAATTAATCTTTGTCATTTATTGTTAGTCATATTTTCAAATTTATGTTCATATTTTCATAACTGAGAGACTTGCATTTTATTGAGGTACATGGTGCGAAATTCACTGAAAATGCTGATTTATATCACACTATACTGGAAATATTGCTAGCTCTTTGTTTATAATTATGAAAATAATATTTCCATATGAGCATAATAATACAAAAAACTAGGACTTACAAACTGTTGCATGACACTAGGTAAAACATTAGATGTTGTTGAAGAAAGCTGTCTTTAACATTCATTTAAACTCCATTTAAACTGTCAGTTGCACATCTTGAGAGATATCCAGTATTATTTGTATTGCTAGTTATACCATTAAATATATGTTTTCGTATTTCTGTAAATATCTCAATAAACGTGAAATTACAGAGGAATTTCTTGTCATATGAAAGCTTATATCTAGTTAGCAAAAAAAATCTATCAATATATGTCTGGGTTGATTAATTTTAAAGATATAAAAATTTATATATGAAAGTTTAGAAAAAATATAATTTGGGGTTTGTGTGCATAATAATATTTTACAATATTTATGGAAAAGACTATGACTGCACTGACTGTTATCACTGTACAGAATACCTCTTGCTGATTGCATTGCTATTTGTACAGATTTAATAGCTTTTATTACTCACAAAATATTTACATTTGTTTTTCTTATGCTTTTTAAGTTTATTTTCAGAAAATGCTCTGGAATGCAAAATGGTGCTGGCTGCTAGAGGTGTGACATTCCATACCACATACTCAGGGATTGATCAGGTAATTCAATTAAGGATATCAAGGTGTAGTTGTCTCAATATTCAGAAATGATTCTTAAGAACACCTCTATAAAATGCTGCACAAATTCTTCAGGCGAGAATACAAGCACACCCCCAGTGATCATAAGTGAAAACAGGAACAGGATCTAAACTGTTGTTTATTTGCGCTTCAATGGAAAGAAATTTTGGTCAGAACATCAGATTCTACACTGCCAATGATTTCTAATTTTACCACCCTAAAAATGATATATAGATGGCATTTAGCTCCAATACAAGTGTGTATGTAAGCTTTGGTAACCTATGATATCTGGTAGCAATGCAGGGAATATTCAGTGGGATATTATCATATGATATGGTCTTGTGAAAAGTTCAAAAGTATATGGGGAAAAAAACTATTTTAGAGCCATGTACAGCTCTCAGAGTATGGCTACTTCATCTTACCCACTCTTTGTTTTGGTAACTAGGGTTGTATATATATATATATATATATATATATATATATATATATATATATATGTGTGTGTATAGTGAGAGAGAGAGAGACAGATAGATACAGATATAACCTCAGCAGAAACCCACAAACACAGACATTTTCTTCATACTCTCATCCTCTTAAAACAGACCATCTATTACCACTAGTTCCATGACTACTAACTGTAATGTTGCAGTAACAGGTCAGTCTATTGCCTGGCACACTGACTCTATACTTATGGGGATGGACAAGGGCAATACATTTCAGCCCTTCAGGATAAAAGAGATAGGTTATGGAAAAAAACTTTTCTAAGCTGAAGGCCTGGCCTGATGAGGTAAATCCTGACAATATAATCTGACTAGAAACGGCAGAATTATCTAACCATTTTCATACCAAAGTGGGTATTTCTTTAAATCATCATAATAAAAACAATTAGTAATTATCATAATAAAAAGCATCAGTATTAGCAAATGTTACTGCTGAATGTCCATCCTTAAAAGTGTACTTAACTGATGCAGATTTTAAAAAAAGAAGCTGTCAAACTACAGACGAAAAAGAAGAAGAAGAAGAAAATAATCCAGTAACAAAAGCTGTGGCTTGGACACGACCAAACCAGGAAAGTTATAATGGCTGCTAAAGGTTTTTAACAAATCTCTTGCAGTCACAGGAAGTCCAGGCTGCAGAAAAGATTTGCTATCTGTATGCAGAGTGATGAATAAAAACAAGTGAAATCTCTAAATACAACATAGTCTTAAATGTACTATGTACTATGAACATCCCTTGAGCTATGCAAAGGATGTAACATTATATAGTCTATCAATAAAGAAAAGGGTATAAATAAAGAAGAATATAACTCTGTGCTGAAGGAATTTAATTACTGAAGTACAAACAAGGAAGTGAAACTGTACTGCTTCATACAAATTCATAAATAGGAAAAACACATGGAGAATGGATAAGATTACAGTCCAGCCTCTTACTATTCTAGCAATTTTGTCATTTTTGGCCTCCAGTCTTTCTGAAAATCATCCCCCATTTTTGGGGCCTTCATAAAGGTAATCTTCCCCTGTTCTATTATTCTAATATTGTCCACATTACCCCTAACACTGTTATGTAAGGCCTATTTTGATGCAAGAGTGCTCGGAGACATGTATCACCCTAGTTACAATGTCAAGCAGTGCTTTGCAGCCTTCTGCATGAATAGACCTAGTGTTTATTTTCATACCTCTACAAGAAACTATGAATGCTGTGTATCCTGCAGTGTCCTTCTTCCAACAGTTATCCATTCCGACCCTTTCTAGCTTATGTAGCTGCTGGGTTACTAACTGAGTCTTCATTTTCTGGGTCACAGTCAGGAGTTTATTTATTTGCACCACAGAACTAGTTACACTCGTATTACATTAAGCAGGTAAACACCACCAGGTACAGGTACTTCTTTTCAATGGCAACCCAGCAGCACTGTCTGTCTGATTAAGTAACTTTCTCAAAGCCACATGGTGTACAAAAGGAGATTGAAGGCTACAGGAATTGCATCATAAAATAACAATGAAAGGAGATACACAGAAAAGAGAAGTACATTGTTGGAGCCCCCCCCCCCCAAATAAATGTTTAGGTAATCCAGGGCACCCAGCTGCTTATGTAAAGCAGTGTACATTAGGACTCTAAAGGAAACAGCAGAGTTAACAACTCTAATTAAAAAAATATCATCCATTAAATGATCATTAAGCATAACACTCCAAACAAAATACCAGAGACAAGAAAAATAAAGTGGTTTAGAGTATCTGAATCTTCATCTTACTGTAAAACAATACACAGATATGAAGAAGCACTGCTTCAATGATTATAATACAGGTAAGAAATATGAATGGATCTTACATTCTGTAATAGGAAAGGTTGACAATTGTACATTTGTGGTTTAGTGTTTGTATAAATAAATGTGAGTCTTCTATTATTCTTTATTAAATGAAGTACTGAATAGGATAAAAACTGTAATGTTGTATGATAATGTTTGCTCTTAAAGTTTGTTCTCAAGAAGTTATAACTTTATAAATAGCAGGCTATAGTGATGACCAATCCACATATGGTGTTTATCTTGAGATTTCCTGGCGATGGTATTCTTTAGATAATGGAAGTTACACAAATGTGAGCTTCTTAACATGATTTCTGTTCTTTTCTCCTGCTTTTGCTTCGTTTGTTCAGCACTCTTCCAGCCTTTTGCATCACAAGATGGATCCCCAGCCTTCACAGGAGAACTTTCTTCAAGGTACATGATACATGGTGTTGGTGTACACATAAAGAGAGGCAGATTTTGTGAGTCTACTTGTCTGTGAGTGAGGATGAAGTATTTTTGAAAATGTGTCTAAATGAGAGTGATGTGAGGACAGAACAAGTTCAATACTGCTATAACCCCTCTGTGCACATCTCCATCAGGAGAGCATCTGCATACTTCATACAGGCCACTGGAGGAGTGGATCTGAGATTTCCTTAAGCTAAAATTTGCATTCAGCATCTCCTCAAGTGTTCTTCCATCAGACAGCAGATATCGGGTGACTGGCTTATTAGGATGTTGTTTCTTTGCTGACTTTACAGCCCCCAGGACATTAGTCAAACTACAGCCATGGCAGTAAATATAAATACCCTTTTTACTCTCCATTAAGCTAGCATTCCTTAAGGCCGTACTTGCTGAATCCCGTGACTGGTATATGACTGACTTGTGAAATGTGAGACTCATAGGTTCGAAAAAGAAAAGCTTGTCAGTGTTGAGATCAATGGGGAACTATTTTTATTTCATTCCTGTATTACATGTTACTACCTATATGCTCAAACAAATTAATAGAGGAATAAACATATTCTTCCAGTCAGAAGAACACAGACTTCCCAATTACATGGCTCAAAAGATAAACCATGTTGATTTAAATAAATTGGTTTCAGAGACTTTAGTTATGAAATTATATCATGGATTTGACTGTGATATTCTGATGCTATATCATCAGCATGATGGCCATTGCCATTGTATTCAAAATTGCCTGTACATTATCCAAACAGTTTTACTGCATTCTGCAACTGGGCGTTTTATGAAGTAACATTTTAAAATATAATTAGTTTCCTTTTCCCTTATTTTTCAGATTGCAACCACAGAAGTCAGACAAACTGGTTCCTAGATGGCTTCTGTTGTGAAAGCATCCTACTTGCTAATTAAATGGCTGTTTAAATATGCTTTATAAAGTGGAAGGAACAGCTCATTAAGAACTCCTTCAAAGCTCATAGCAGTTTCAGAGGTCAGCACATTAACAACAGAATTCATACCTCATTACCAGCCAGATGTAAAAGTAGTTAAATGTTGTTTCACTGTAACAGTAAAATCAAGGTCAGAAAATAATATAAGTGCATCATACTTCTTTGCATGCGTTGCTCAATCCAAAGAGCTATGCACATGACAGCCCCTATTTTATTAAAAAATAACCACTGCTTAGTCTTCATACATATAGTTTGTGTTTCTTTTGGAAAAAGAATGCAAGTTTCATTCTATAATTAGCATATAACCTTTCATATAAGAAATACATTCATTTTCTGCAGTGACTTTGGAAAGGGTAAAAAAAATCACAACTTCTGCTGTGCAAGAATACATTATCAATGTATACAAATGGCTTCTATTTGAAGCGTTGTCTACTGCAGTTATCTGTTTTAAAGATCGTGTTTTACTGCAGATGAAAATGAATACTTGGTTATTGCTTATTCATGACTAAATGTGTAACAGATTTTCAAAGACTTGTGCATTGCTACTAAATAGTGTTCATAGGATTGTAGCTTACTAAATGAATACTAGGCTATTGATCCAGAGGATGATTGGTAGCCTAACCATGGTAGCATAAATTAATACCCAGTGACATAACTAATTTATTCCTAGTTTCTTCTTGTTTCAATGAGGAGTTCAGGGGCCAGACCTGGGATGCATTTATGATTGCACATTCATTTGCCTAAGGTATGCATAAAGAGGGTCAGTGAGTTACTTTTCTTTATATATAACGAAGTTGATTCCATAAAAAAAAGGATTCTCTGAGATATATCTATCTTACCAGGTTCTGTTTATACATAGGTGGAAGTTAAGAATCCCTGAGCAGGTGCTTAGAGTGTTATTATTTTTGCAGATGTGCAGGAGGTCACGTAGGGCTGGGTCCTTCAAGGCTCTTAGGGTAGCTAGAGGTCACATTGCAAGAGTCTATAGGAAAGAGAAAAGAGAGAAAGAGAGAGAGAGAGAAAGTACTTCAAGGCAGTCTGAGTAGCTAAAGGAAGAGATATCCTTGATTATTTTAGTGAGGAAATGTTGTGGTCTTTCAAGCTTGGCCATATGCTTAGAAAGACACATACCAAAAGGGCCATTATGCATTATTATGGCATGATGATGGAGGAGTAGAAGGGGATGATAATTTCCTTAGATCTGGAAAAAATACCCCTGGTGATTAGGCTGGCAAGGTAAAAGGATTTCCTAATAGTAGTGTATACATAGTGATCAAAAGATTGTTCATTATCAATGAAAGTGACCAGGTCCCTAATGACTGAGTCAGTGTTCAAGGATGTGTCACCTATGTAGTGTGTGAACTGGAGCCCAGATTTTTGCAAATTATACATTACTGCATTTCTTAGCATTTAGTTTTAGACTGTGGTCCAAGCACCACTTATTGGTGCATGCTAGTCCCTCCTGAAGAATCTGGAAGTTAGATAAGGAGTTAATGACAGCTCCAACTTTGTAGTCATCTGCAAATTTGTTCAGCTACAGGTCCTTGATTTCACCATTGATTTTACAGAAGTAAATACCAAAGAGAAGCGGCTCTATAACTGATTACCAGGGAACACCACTGGTAACTAGATTTTTTACAAGCAGTGCATGCCCTTCACACTAATGGATTGAGTTCTCTCTGTTAGCCAGGTTGCTATCCAGCAGGTAACACATTTATATTTAGGTTAATTAGCTTATAGTTAATGTCAAAATGTGGGATGCTATCAAAGGCTTTGGCCAGGTGCTGGAAGGCAGTGTGAACTGATTTGCCTGAATATAAAGCATCACTGACATGTTCAAAGAAACCCACCAGTTTCAGGAGGCAGGATCTGCTTTTCACAACCCCAGACTGGCTTGGGTACAGGGATTGTAGGACACCTATGTGCTTGTAAATAAGTGCCATAGTGATTCATTCTATTCCTTTTCAGGTATGATTAGTGAGGTTTATAGGTATCTAGTTTCATGGATCAACAATGCATCCCCCCGTGAGGAGTGTGTTGACTACTGCAGTTCTCCATTCCTCTGGCACAAATCCACTGGAGAGGGTGAGGTTGAATAGGCTTAGTGGTGAGAATAACAGCCAGTGATTAGTACTGACAAGAAGGCAGCCTGACACATAATTACCTGTGGATCTCGTGGTCTTGGTCTCAGAGATAGAGCATTCAGGACTTGCTCAGAAGTGATCAGAGGGTGGTGATGTGGGCATGCTAAAAAGTTGGGGAATAAAGTTAGATCTGAAGTTGTCTGCTAATATGTTGTTGTGTATGTTATCTCTGGCCATTGTTGGCCATTACCTCTAAGATTTCTTACATAGCTGAAGAAGGTTTTGTAGCTGCCTTTAGCAGAGGTAGCTGTTCACAATTCATACATACTTTTTAGAGGATTTGATTTTGTTTCTAAGTTCCTTGTTGATCTTTTTGAGTTAATCTCTAGATGAAGAGGATTTAAGTTTGCTTCTATGAGCTATATTTTTTCCTCCTATTATACAGTTTGTTTATAATGGGATCCCGCCATAAGCACTTATTCCTAAATTTGACATTATATTAATGTCTTGTTGGGACGGTTTACTATTACAAGGTCGAACGGCACTCCTTCGACTGTCGTATAGTCAACAACGGAAGGTCGAAACTGATAATCGCGAACTCAAAAAAACAATCTAGGAATGGGTTTCAACATGGGTCGAGGTAGGGGAGATGTTTGTAGTTCAGAATAATACGAACACCTACCTCAACCCATGTTAACACCGTTCCTAGATTGATTTTTTGACTTCGACATTCAACATTTACGACCTTCCGTTGTCGACTATAGTACAGTCGAAGGAGTGCCGTTCGACCTTGTAATAGTAAACCTGTTGGGACAGATGCCTCCATGCATGCTTTAAAATGGGCATAGAAACTATCTGCAAATTTTGCAGCATGAAAGATGGGGACATTGAGGTGTGGTTACATTTTATTAGATCATCAGTTACCGGGATTAGGTTGCCTTAGAGTACTCTCTAACGACAGAGAGATTTTAAGGTAAGTCAGGTTTTATACTCATGGCAAGTGTTACCAAACAGTGTTCAGATATGACCAGTGATGTGGTTACTGTAGGTTTTGAGCATAGAGCAGCTATACTGAGGAACACCATGTCTAATACTTTTGAAACCCTACTTTTGACTTGAACCACTTAGTCTAGGGAGCTGGCATTAATGAAGTCCATTAATCTTTGCGTTTATTTGAGATGATGTAGGTTTCTTAGTTAATGGAGGGAAAGCTGAATTCTCTGAAGAGAATAGTGTTAGTCTCTATTGGGAGGAACTTCAGTTTGGTAAGGTATACCTCACTGGGCTGCTGGTGACATGGAGGGTGTACGGCAGCTGGCTATGATATGATGTGGCACGGAGTTATATTTACCATGAACACAATGTAGAAAGTTTCAGAGTGTTGTCATGCCTTGCATGCCTGCAGGTGAGACTCATTGGGTCTTAAGCATTGGAACCCTGCACTGTGGGGGATGCTATCGCTATTCTGAAACCATGTTTCTGTAAATACTCAGACACTGGTATTTTTTAAGGAGTCCAGCTTCTTGTTTAGGCTTCTTCATATAGCTTTGATTTTGATTGGTTATGTAGGTATTTTGAGGAGATTGACCCTACCTTAAAAAGGTATTTTGACAATATACATAAACTATGAGGAAAAAGATACAGGCCATCCCCTGCAAACCAGCCAGGGGTTACCAATCATCTCCTCCCATGTATATATATATATATATATATGTGTGTGTGTGTGTGTGTGTGTGTGTGTGTGTGTGTGTGTGTGTGTGTGTGTGTGTGTGTGTGAGGAGAGAGATACAGGCCATCCCCTGCAAAGCAGCCAGGGTTACTAATCATCTCCTCCCATAAAGATATATATATATATATATATATATATATATATATATGTGTGTGTGTGTGTGTGTGTGTGTGTGTGTGTGTGTGTGTGTATAGAATCTCCTTAGAGTGACACCAGTAGTTAAGGCAATAATTAAAGTCAGTTGTTTTGTTTGTATTGTGACATCATTCTCACCACTTATAGGATACTGCTTAATACTAATTTAACACCAGTTACAGGTGCATATTCTGAGCTCCATCATATCTCAAGTCATTCACTTCTAATGACCATGTGTACTTAGGGTGAAAGAGCTTGACAACTTTAGTGACACTATGGATCCTAGCACTTGAGAGAAAGCTAACCATCACTGTCTATGCTCATCCTGGAAACATGAGCATCTGTTTGTCTGAATATGGTGTCCCCTGTTCTTATTACCAGATGTAGTAGCTAATTCTTACAGTTTTAAGGGCTTTGGCCTAAGAGCTGAATGCCCCCAGTTTCATAGTTGTGTTTTCTGTAGTGCCTTTGTATGTTGTTTTTTATGTTGTTGTATGTTGTTGTGGCACTCAGTATTCTGTACAACAAACCTTCATCAAGGATGCCTTTGCAGCTCAGGCAGAGACTTTTTAAGTACCTCAGTGTAGAGAAGGCTTATCTGTTTTCAGTCAGAATGTGGCATCAATTGCAATTTGCATCTTGTGTTTGCATTTTTCATTGTTGAAGCAGCAATATTGAATGGATGTAAAATGTATGCAGAATGCTATAATGTCCTGTTCCATTTGTCTGAAAAGATTGTTCTAAAATGCAGATTTTACCACAATTTGCATGAAGTAAAGTAAGTGAGAATAAAACAGAGGCAGTAAAATGCTGCAGTGGAACAACCCTCTGAATGAATCTGTAGCCCTCAGAACAATGACGCTTTTTAAGACGAATGACAGCTACAGTCAAAAAAACAGAATAACCAGACATTAATGTAGCGTAAAATTTCAGTTAATACAATCCTCAAACACAACTGATTTCACTAAATGGCAGCATTTAATGAATGCTTCCCAGAAAAAAAATCTATGAAACATTATAAAATCACTGTGACTGCTTAAAAACATTTACAATTTACAGTACCATCAACATCTTCTATAAACACACACCCAGAAAAAAGAATCACATTAATCTAAAAGTAAGAGGAAAATAAGATTAAACTTCACCAGTAGTAACCTAGATTTATATATTCCACTAGTAACTTTAATTATATAGGAAAATTCATCAAATTTTTCAAAAACATTGTTACACCATGCTACTGTTAATTTTGACTCTTTAGCTGTAAACCATCAATAGATGAATCAAAATATTTTGTTTTCTAGCTATAATGAATTACAAATTCAACCGTTTTTGAATTTTGCTCTGGACTTGAAACAAAGTACCATTTCCATTGCTGGATAGTTAGATATAGATATAGATATAGATATAGATATAGATATACATATAGATATAGATATAGATACATATACATATACATATAGATATAGATACAGATACAGATATAGATATAGATATAGATATAGATATAGATATAGATATAGATATAGATATAGATGAGATAGTCTGACTTGGCCCAAAAGTACCCATTATCAGTCTGGTCCCAGGGAGAAAAGTCTGTATAATCATTATGTAACATAAACAGAGTATATGGTAAGATTTAAACATTTAAATGTGTGACTTTTAACAACACATTACAGAGCAAAATAGACTTTCTGTAGGTAAATCAATGAAGAGACAGATGGAAAAAGTAAGTAGAGAAGTTATACTGAAGACAAAACAAAGGAGTGAACTGGTAAGAAGAGGAAGGTAATAACAAAAGGAAAGCTAAATAAGGAAAATAATGTTAGGAGATGGATGAGCGGAGATGAAAAGAGGGAGCAGTAGAGAAATCGGGGAAGAGAGATCAGCAGGGAGAAGTAGTAAAAGGTAGGGAGTAGGAGGTTGAATGGTTAAAATATGGAGTAGAGGGAGGATAAAAAAGATCTAATAGTTTCAGCCAGGATTAGAGCAGGAGCAGATCTTTGATTTGGATAGGAATTCTTTTAAAGGGTATTTGAAAATTGGAAGTTTAAGGTCTACTGTAATGTTAAGAGGTAGGGAGTTCCAGGCTTTATCAACAGAATAAGAAGATAAGCTTTGTCCAGCTGATTTAATAGGTTTATGCAAAGAGAGGAGTTATTTGCCCTCTGATCTGAGGGATCTTTTGGGTAGGTAGCTGTGAAATATAGAGTTAAGGACAGGGCAGTTTGCAGGTTTGTCAATGGTTTTATGGGCAGTTATAAGGTGTAGGTAGCTGAGGTGTTGTCAATATATATGTAAGTGTGTGTAATTTGAATTATATTGTCCCAGCACAGTGTTCACATCATTTGGGAGAAAGTGGGTTCCTTATGGTCATTGCAAGCCTTAGGTAAACTGGAACCTTAGGCAAAAAGGCTTCATACCCCCCCCCCCCCGCCCCACTGCTCATCCCATCCTGGCCTAATCAAATTAGACAAATTACTTATTTTCCTTCCTTTTCCTCACACTTTGTCTTACTCTCCAATTTTCCTTAAGCAAGATTGTACTCTAATAACTGTTATGGAAACCAATGTATTAAGTCATGGGAGCTCTAGATGCCCTGAGGTACATTTTAGGGTTTTTAACAAACTTTTCATCCAGTTATTGCCTGAATAAAAAACATGATAAAAGAAAGAAATGTATCTTTACTCTTCAACATTTTTTCCTGCATCCTATCAGCACATCCTAAGTGGCCAAG
The DNA here is from genome assembly GCF_019279795.1 of Protopterus annectens. Lineage (NCBI taxonomy): Eukaryota > Metazoa > Chordata > Ceratodontiformes > Protopteridae > Protopterus > Protopterus annectens. The sequence goes on along the minus strand of NC_056746.1, from coordinate 442,103,298 downwards.
ACTACACTTTAATAACGACAGAGGAAATTATTGTATTATGCCTGGGACCTGGGGATCATTAGGCCCCCAGAAGCCATGTGGTTTCTATATGCTCTAAAAGGTATTTTAGAGTTTTTAAACAACCTTTTTTGTCCAACGATTGCCTGAATGAAAAACATGATCAAAGAATACAAATGTATTATTAATCATATTTTTCCTGCATCCTTTCAGCACATCCTAACTGCCCAGTAGTACACTGTAATAACTGCAGCAGAAATAACTATGTTAAGCTCAAGGAATGGGTGCCTCTAGGCCCCCAGAAACTACAGTGTTTCTAGATGCGCCAATATGTTTTTCTTTTTTTTAACAGCCTTTTTATCCATTGGTGGCCTGAATGAAAACCATGAATACAGAAAGAAATTAAGACTGACTCTTCAATTTTGCTTTTCACTGCACCCTTTCAACATACCCTAACAGACCAAAACTACCCTGTAATAACTAAATTAAGCTGGGGGTCAAGGGGATGATGAGCACTCAGAAGCCATAGAATTACATTTACTCTGAGATGCAATTTAGAGACTTTCCCTCAATATTGTGATGCAATGATGGCTTGGAAAAAATTATGCATAAGGAAAATAAATTAAATCTTACTTTTTATTTCAATAAAAAATAATTTTTAATCAAGTTTTCAAGCTCCTTGCTGGCCAAACACAAATGCACAATAAATTGAGAAAACAAAAGCTTGTGATGATACATATATCATAACTAGGAATAGTACCTTCCCTCTTACCCACCCACCTCAAATTAGGTAGTCAGTTTCTGTGTACCCGCCCCCCCAGTGTTAAATTGGGATTAAAATTAAGGCACAAATGCCCACCGTCATATTTCAAGCTGTTGCTGTCATATTTATATACAGTAGGCCTTCTTGCCTCTTAACTCCAAATGAGAGCCACCTTCTCTGCACCTTTCTAATGTCAGATAGGAGTAAAGTAAAACAGAAAAACTGAATATAACATATCACCTGCCAGATATACATAAACAGCATGCTTACTAACTTTCCCCCAACAGATAGCCACCAGTATATGTATAACATGTTTGATTGTGAGGAAAGTGAAAACAAAGTACAATAATGTTTCCAACTTGTTATTTCTACAGACAGCACAGAGATCACATGCTATTGTGACCCTCTGTGAACTGCTGTGAAGTTTGTGGGGAATCTTAAAGAAATAATGACATACTGTCCTAAACCTAACACAAGATATAATGCCCTTTGAGGTTAGAGAGGAATGTTAAAGAAATAATGTCAATATCACCAGCCCTCCACACACACACATAAGTACAGTGACTACCTTTTGTGTACACCCATGAGCAGGACTGGTTTTAGACTAGGTGAGGTTTTGGACAGAGGTGATTATTGACCAATGTCAAAATCCATTTATACAGTCTTGGTGTGTGTGTGTGTGTGGGGGGGGGCAGCAACCCCCTGAAGTTCTGAGGGGTTGGGCATTATTTGATGTAGTTTTTCCTTATTTTTTGAGGGATAACTATGAAACAAAGCAAGTAACAATAGGGTAAGTTACCTTCATCCAGCCAACTCTTGTCAAGCATTTATAAATACTCTTATGTAAAAAAACAGATGCCTGAGTGTGATAAAAGAAGATGACAGTGTAATATACTTCACTTTTGTACAAAAAAGTTGCCACACATTAAAATGTTTCACATTGCTTCACATAATCACATTAGTCCTGCAAAGTCAAAATAATAAGCAAACGGCAGCAGGCAGCTTGTTATTTTCTTCCACAAATGACTCCCGCAGCAATTATACCTACTCTATCTGTTCATATCAGGAGTCCAGTTAAGCAGTTCATCTTACTTTTCACAAAAGCACACAAGTCATTTAAAGCCAGATAGTGACTGTTTAAACTGAACAAAACAAGGAGGTCAGTTGCTTTCATCCAGCCAACTCCAACCCCTCCCCCACCAAGCAGTTACAGCCATGACACCTGTTGGCTATGTAATAGTTCACTTTCACTGTCCACACAAACAAATTGTCACATGTTAAAAGCATTCCAATCTAAGTTGCTCAAAAAATGTTGCATAAAATATCTGGTTGATCATTGCCAGCATTATCGTAAACACAGTAATATCACTTATCCCACTGCACCATTCCCCTCATTCTAACTGCTCACATAAATCACAAAGCCAGAAAGAAATATTGCCCAAAATATCTGGTTGATCACTGCCAACATTTTCGTATAAAAAATAGTAATCACAATTCTCAATGCACCATTCCCCTTATCTCAACTGCCCATACAAAATGCAAACTCAGAAATATTGTCCAAATTATCTGGTTGATAACTGTAGGCACTATTGTAAAAAACAGTTAAACTGTTATGTCTCTCACTCATACACTTATCTGTCTTTCATACCATCAACACACTTTCTTCTTTTATAACTCATGTCTCATCCACTGTATTCTATAGCTTGTCATCACTATTTTACTGTACACCGCCCCCTAGAATGTATATATTCATCTCTCTCTTCTTCTATATTTGTATTTTGTGTAATGTTATTATATAGTTACAGCTGTTAAACTACTTCATTGCACTTGAAGTAACTAATAGTTTTGCTTTACTCAAACTTTTAATATAAACTGTATGTAGTACTCATGCCAATTTACTGTATGTTACTTATGTCAGTATACTGTATATTGTTTTTTTTGTCTATTTGGAGATTTTCTTCCCAGGCTTCCACTGAAAATGGGATTTTTTTGGCCCAGTGGACACTCCTGGCAAACAAATTTAAAATAAAATAAAATAAAATAAATAAACATTTCTCACTGCACCATTTTCCTCATTCCATCTGCCTACACAAATCATACAGCCAGAAATATTGATCTAAGTATTTGGTTGAACATTGCCAGCATTACTGTAAAAAAAAAAAAAAAAAAAAAGGAATTGCACTTCTTGCCACGATATCACTCATCCCAACAAACATCAAAAAGCCAAACATATTGTCTAAAATGTCTGGTCAATCACTGCCAGCATTGTGAATACAGTAATAAAACTCATCTCCCTGTGCTATTCCCCTCATCACAACTGCCCACACATATCACAAGCCACAAAAATTGACAAAAAATATCTTGTTGATCAGTACTAACAACATTATTGCAAACACAGTTTTACTAACAACACTTATCTCACCAGCATTGCATGTCATTAGTGTCATTTCTCACCATATAAAATTGAGTAGAATGCCCATAATTTTACCCTCAGTCCATTATTAGTTCAGGGAACGTTACACCTATTTTCAAATGTCATGTGATCTGCACACCCATGACTATGCACTGTTTAAGCTAAAGTAAAGAAGTGACTTCTGGAGTACTGTCCAAAGTGAAGAATGCCACTTTTATGGGGAAAGATTATACTAATTAATAGCACTAAACAAGAATTGGTGAACCCACTCCACAGCCTCTTTAACCTGAGCTTAGCAACTGGTTTTGTTCTATAAGAATGGTTTGCAGCTATTGTGATGCAAGTCAAAAAGGGTGGCTCCACTACTGGCACAGAAATTACAAATATATCAGCCTAATGTGTCTTCTATGCAAAGCCATAGAACATTATCAAAAATAATCTAATTAACTATGATGTCACAAATCTTAAATTTGACACACAGCAGACTGACTAAGGAATCTTGTGAACTTGTTACCAAATCCAATAGTGTAACCAAGAGGTAAGACAAAACAAAATGAAAATAAGAAAAAAAAAACTCAAGTCCTTTTAATCCAGGAACATTTATTGAATATTAGTTAAAGTTATTTTATAAACAGTTATATTTCTAATACGGACAAAGTAGATTGATAATCATTAATCAATGGATATTTACATGCATTTTGTCTGAATTGCCTAGTCATTTCATGTACAAATTTAATATTCCAGGGATCAGCCTTTATGGAAGACTCAATTTTTTTAAAAAACTGAAGCTTGTTAAAATCCACACAACTAGAAGAATTTCTAAAAAAAGGCATTATTATAATTCATCTTTTTGATATCTAATCAGTGTTCATATCCAGGGATCATGGTGTGATTTTGACAGTGTTGTGAATGAAATATGACTATTTATAAAATACAATTTTAAAGGCATTTTAAGTGACTGCAATTTGATGTTAATGTTTATGGTTGTGATTTTTCATGTGACTAAGTGAGGTAATCTTTAAAAGCATTGTTACTTTTTGATGTACTGTTTTGAAAAAGTCCACAGTTTTATTACATAGGACAAAACTGTTCAACAAATATTCCATAAATGTTTCCTGGATGAAATTCCTGGAGTTTTTTTTTCTTTGGTTAATTGAATTTTGTGAATTTCTTTAAAAGTATTACTCAGGCTGTGAACTTTGGCAAGCAGCTGCCCACACTGTGTACTTGGGTATCACTAAGCTATTCAGTATCTTATCATATGTAAATATAATAACTTAGCTGAAAGATCTCAAAATTGACCAGTATGTGGTTAGGGAGAAAGACAACTAGCTTAGAGGAAGTTTTCACACAGTAACAATAGTAGGTACATCCTCTGAGAGTGGGTAGGTGACCAGAGGAGTTCTTCAGGGATCTGTCCTTAGATCTCTGCTGTTCAGTAGCTACTTCTCAGATGTCATCTTATCGAATAAGGATCTCTGGTTAACAAAGGTCACAAACAACTGTAAGTGGGAGTTGTTATCAAGCCATCCTGCACTCCTCCAGAAACCTTTACTAGTCAATAACTAATGTATTAACATTCTGATGAAGTTCCGTTTTTATTTGGGAACAAAAGTGCTTACGTTATTTGTAAAAATAGTTCTTTGGCTAATGGTTTTTATCTCAGTATTCATTTAGCTTTGGAATTCATTTTTACTCTGTATCTGTTTGTGGAATTAATCCACCAAATAAAAAAGACAAGAGGGAGGGATAGAGTAGTCTCACAGCTCTTAGGCCTTCTCTAGAACAAATTTCCACTCAAATTTAAGCAGTGTGACACAGAAACAGAAAAAAACAACACCTTCCAACCAAGACCAGACTAGAAGAAATTGGATCAGCTCTCCACATAAAAAAGTGCAAGAATGACAATTTCGATACTCTTTTGTAGAAAACTGAATCTTAAATTATTTTTCATGAGACAGAAAACAGAAACAGACAACTGGGAGAATGCAGTGAATTAGGAACAGAACAGCAGGGAATGAATAATGAGAGTAAATGGCAGAAACCTAGCACCTTGTTCCCTCTCTGTCACCCTACTATTTAGGCATGTGAAGAAAAATGTGAGGATGATACATATAGAATTCTAGCTAAACCTTCCAAGAAAAATTTTATAACCTCACACAAGAAGAAATGTCATCTCTAAAGTCACTCAGTGAAGACAAGACAAGAAGGATTATGAAAACAGACAAAGGGGTAGCATCTTCATCACAGATGCAAAGATATACAATCAAAATATTGAAGAAATACTAAGGAATCAGAATTTCTACAAAAAATAATATTGAACAAGTCACAAAAGCTTACAAGGTCATTGACATCAAACTGGATAAGCTTAACTCAGACGGACTTCTTGATGATGATTTGTTCAACTTACTGACAGTCCCTCACTCTAGGATACCACAATTTCTTGGCATCACAAAACCTCTCAAAAATGTGGACAACCTCCTGTATTGCCCAGTGATAGCAGGAAGTTGTTCTGCCACTGAAACCTTATCCATTTATATGGAACTTAAGATTAAAAAACTTACTAGGAGTGCTCCCTTCTTCATTTTGGACCCACCCAATTTCCTGAAAAAAAAAAATCAAAGAAATAAAAATACAATCAGAGATAATACTTGTCATGACTAATCAGGAAGTACTATACACTGCTCTTCTCTATCACTACTGCATTGATGCTGTGAAAGAGTACATGGGCTTAGTGACCAACACCAACAATAGAGAAATTAAATCTATGGGTAGTATGCTGGACTTGTTACTCACCAACAGCTACTTTCACTTCAATCAAAAATGGTACTAACAAACAAGAGAACACCATCTACTCATCACAATTCTATCAATACATGGATAGTTACTATCATTTTATTGATGATATCTTTATCACATGGAATGGCTCCCTGGATAAGTTGCACAGGTTTTCTTCTAAATCTAAAGCACCACAAACTTCTTACACTTCACCAACTGTTATAGTTATGATAAGGTGGAATTCCTGGACATCACCATCTATAAGGACAAAAATGAGGAGAAGCTCAAGAATAACCTTTACAGAAAACCTGTATGAGTGAATCTATTTTTATTTTTTATATGAAGTTTAAGTCAGATTTTTTAATTATTATTTTTATTTCCATTGCAGCTCTTTTATTTATATTTGATATCCAATGATTAATTTAATGTCAAGTTAAATTGTTCATGCTTTTGTATGTCTGATCAGTAGTATGAACTGCCATGCTAGTACATGCTAGCTTAATGAATTCTGAGGAAGCACCTCACTTAATTAACTGAAATGGGTGAAAGCACTGCATTTATTTGCTAGCATATTGGCAAACTCTTCTGGATCAGGGAAAGTGGCACCATTATGAATAATTTCAGAGCAACAACGGGTGTTATTTTTTAGTTTCCTAAAGTAGGTAAATAAAGATTTGTAATTGTTCTTAGCATAAGGTGCTAACCTAAGTTCATTGGCAACTATATTAGACCTTATATAATTTTTCAAGTTTTTAGTCAGTTTTCTGATTTTTTTTTCTTTTTTTGCAGAATTTAATTATGTTGGTGGACCATTTAGATGTGGTTGGGACGTCCAGTTCTATACATTTATCTAAATGGTCATAGAACTACTTTGCGACTCTACCTGCTAGGGCAATGTCTGGGGTGATGCTATTAAAAGTGAATTTTAAAATGTCATAGAATTCAATGAGATTTGCACATCTGAAATCCATGAATTCTGAGATATAAGTTTCAAGAGGGTTAAAGACTTTGAAGATGAAGGTCACTAATTTATAACCCAACTTAACTGTGGAAGTAGATACTAAAAGAATAGGGCCAGGTCATGAATGGTATGTGTTATAGTGTTTTTTTAACAATCTTGTCTGGGGAGTTTTATTTATTTAATCTAAGAATATTTGGGCATGTTCAAACTTGGAGATATAGGTACTGTGATTTATTTATGGGTAGGTTAAGTCTCACAAAATAATGGAGTTCTTGTTTATAATGTACTTATCATGTGCATTCAGGAACCATACATGATTTTCAGGTGATAGATATGGTGTCTGATAATAGGCTATCAACTGATAGTTGGTCCTGTTTAATGTGATTTAGAGCTCAATAAGTTCTGTTCTTTTGAGTGTCTGGGAATCTGTCTTGAGATTATATGGCCCATAACCGATATGGAGATGCCACCACAGTTGTTATCAGCTCTGCAAGCATGGTAAGTGCAAAGCCCAGGTATGGAGGGAGTCCTTTCTGATCATTTATAATAATTTCAGTAATTACACCAATATGAATACATTCCAAACACAGGAGAGTCTCTATGTCAGACAGTCTGTTGTTGAGACATCTCGCATTGAGCAGAGCTACTTAAGGTGATCTTGTTTTGAATTTGATATGCTAACTATGTTGGGATGTTCATTAGTTGTACTAGGTATAAAGAAGTCATTTCTCACTTAATTTTCTAATAAGCATATTGTGGGATATTTACATCAATTAAGGGTTTTCTATGTATCTAAAAGATATTTTAGAAAGTGTATCTTTTTCAGTCTTTATTATTATGACCAACTCTCATACTGTCTATATATATCTGTCTTGTTCCTCAGTAGACTTCCAAATGTAGAAAATGTAAAAAGTATGTTAAATTTTTGACATCTAAGCTTCCTTTTTGGACAATTCTTGCATTAAATCTTTTATTGGAGACCAGAATTGTTCTTCTTCTCTTTGGTGTTGTTGTCTGTCAATGATTAGCACCTACTGATAAATCACCCCATTCATTTCCCATCACTATGGTAATGGTTGACCAGTAGTGCATATCATTAAGATAGCCATCAGGGGTGATAGATTTTTTTATGCTGTTTTACTCCCTACATCCCCCTGGTTAAGCAACATGGAGGGGATATGTAATGGCCTGCAGCAAAGGGTGTTTCTTCACTTTCACAAGGGGCATGTCCACTCAGGCAGCCATATCCTTCCTCACAAAGCATGAGAGTGTTGGTTTACCTGGTCTCCATCAGTGATATTGCACCACTCATTGTGCCACCAAGTGCCTGCATTCATTCTGGGAGAGGTAAACGGACAACACACCTGCATTCTTCCAAGTCCCTGCCTAGCTCCCTCAGTGCTGGGTCCACTAATCAAACCCTAGTCTCCTGTACCATGGAGCCAGGCTTTTCCTTGGAGAAGCCCTTTATTGGGAAACTATTTTCCATTCACCTCATTAGCAACAGAATTAATCCAGATTCAGACTGCAAAGGTTGTTCTGGCTTTTATATTTTATATTGCCTTCAGTGTGTAACGTTATTAATCTTATGTAGCTTCTATCATAATAATATTTCTGTCCTTGAATTTCCTTAACTTTGTGTTAATTTTCATACATCAGTATTATTGCTGAAGTAGGTAACATGTTTATCAATCTCCTACCCATTATCAGCTGATCGGCTGGGAACATAATGGAGTGTTCTTGTGTTTTACAGTTTTGAGATGCCAAACCTCATAGCTGTTTTTTTTTTGTAATCTCAAGATGTTTCTCATGATACTTTTTCACTATGGGTAGTGCACTTGGCTTGCCTATTAGACTGCACATATTATAAATAGGATACTGTAATAGTGAATTTCCAATCACACATCTAACTTTTGAATGTACAACTTTTGTATTGCAGACTATTGTTAGATATACCAGCAAGAAGTATCCCCTATCTTGACAGAACAGACTAATTTGGTAGTCACTTGGACTTTTTTGGCTTTCAGTCTGATTATTTCAGGTAACTTGTAATAATAATCTGCACATATGAGATATGTAGCTTCTTTGAACTTAAACGCATTGGTAATTAGATACTCATTTGAGGCTTGATCAACAATGGCTGTTGCTGAATATACATAATCTGCCTGAATTAGGTGTGACCTAAGAGAAGGTTACATTAAGTAAGGAGAGCAGGGGCAAACCACTGTCAAAGGGAGATTATGGGAAACTTGCTCCTCAGTTCATCCAGGGAAGAAAAATCTAAAGCTTTTGTTGGTTGAATTTTGAGTAAGTGGTCACTGGCTGATTAGGTCATAGCATATTTATCATTCCAGACATATCAGTCCCCAGCTGTTGTATTTAACTACTTCTTATGGCACCTGAGGTTTTCAATTCAATTAATTTCCTGCTGTCTTTTACTCTTGAGAGTTACTGCTATTTTTCTCTCTTGGAATCACTGTATCATAGCCATAGTCATACCATCAAGTTTTACCTGTGTCTGGTATTCTAGAGACCCTCCTAATCCTTTATATAAATTAGCATAACAAATCAACATAGTAAATCTGATGTACTATCTACCAATAAAACTAAATTAGAATACGTAAAAAAAAAATAAAAACAAAACTGAAAGCTAGTATCTGTCTACAGAGCCACAAACTTCCTTACCAATCACTCCTGGAAAACCATAGCAAAAATATACCTACTCTCCTCCCTACTCTATGCCTCTCTCATTTTTACAAACCTTAATACAACCATCAGAAAGAAACTAGAGATGGCCTGTAACAAAGCTGCAAAATCTTCAAAAAATAACTCCAACAAGACCCCACCACTGTTCAGATCTAAAAAGTCTTAACTGGCCAGAAGTTACAAACTATGTCTACTACTCTCAACTTACCATAACCCATAAAGTATTACACTCCCAGAAAACTGCCCAGCTCTTAAATGAATTCTACAACCCTATACCACTAATGAAGTCCTACAGTCCAACAGCAAAGCTCTACTCTCCATCACAGGATTTAATAACAGTGCAGGTGATTCACTATACTCTAACCAGGTTGCAAAAATCTGAAATGAAATCTTTCCTGAAATAAGACAGATTGACACACTAAAGAGCTTAAAGGTGTCACTGAAAAAATACCAACTAAACAAGTGGTTCTGCTCTTGCACTACTCCAGGCTGAACCCGAGAACTCAGCCATACTCTTCCTTCTAATTAAACTCTGTAAACTCTATCTTTCATTACTCTAACTTGCACACACTTTCTTTCTTTTATATTAAACATAATTACAATATATTAACACTAAAAATGGGCTTCTACTACTTTAGTCATGCTTTTATGTTTTGCACTCCAACCTACAACCCAGTTCTTTTCCCCTATTAGATATTTTCCTCTAGGAAACCACATATACATCTATTTCTTTCATATATGCTTTTACCTTCTATCTGTCCTATTCTCCGCATATATATAGTATCCTACTAGAATTCTTCTTTTTTAAATAAATCCTCTAGTATGATCATTTCACTTTCTGTGCTATATAATTTTCCATATTCTAACTAAAAATATCACTAGATAAATTAGCTACTCTTAAACATCAAATGTCTGTGTAATTTACTACCTTATGTTTCGATAACTTAAATGCGTATGGAATTGTATTATTCAATGTAATGTGATATTATATAACCTGCCATATTGTTGGTATTATGTTATATTTTTCAGTTATGTAGTGTATTTGTTCTTATCTGTGGAGCTTTTGTCTCTGGACCGCCACTGAAAGTAAGAGAAACCCCAGTCAATAGTTTCCTGAAAAATGAAGAGAAATATATAAATTAATAATGAAATAAATATGCAAGATGTCATTTGCATGGTTGTGAATAGTATCTCAGATTGCTCTGTGAATAAACATATGCACTAGTTGCTTTTATAGGGTATCTACTTTGCTATTTATAGTTTCTCACAAATGAAATGTTCCCAAATAGTCATCAAATATATACCTTTAAGTGACATGATCTGATATAAAAAACAATAAATAATAATAATGGAATTTCTAATTTTTCTGTTTATTTCTGTTCAGAGTCATGACATGATTTAGTAGATGTTTCATGCTTAATATACATTTAAGTGCATAAATTACTTGATTGAAGTTGCATCCAGAGTTTAATATGATGATTAATTAATTGATTGCTTTTAAGTGTTTACAACACTTGTTGTTAGAGTATATATAGGAAGTAATAATTAATTGTTTTTGTAAGATCTGAAGAAGCGTGCTTGTTGGCATGCAAAAGCGCTTATCTTTTGTGTCAAGAAGAATAAATTTTATTTCTATTTTTATTGCATCTCATCGTGGTGGTCCTATCTTGTTCGTTATATATATATATATATGTTCAGAGTCATGGAAACCCAATACTTCAAATATATCTTCATATAAAATATTATGTCTTACACCTGTACCTAGTTTAAGTTCAACATGCTCGATGTCTATGTCTTTACAAGGTTGCATTTTCTAGCACATATTCTACAGAGTTTACATGCAAGGAAAGTCTTTTCCCATGCCTATACTATGCCTAATATATGAGGATTCAGTTGATATTGCCTTGGACTTTTTATTGACCTCATGGTCATTTTACTGAATTCTCATGTTTGCTTTTTCTTGTATATTACTTTTGCAGTACATCCCACTTTATGCCTCATTTTTTTTGCTTATTTGGCACGTGTTATGTTTCACAAACATCAATTTCTTTGTTTAATTGTTTTATCTGAGCACTACAGTTTTACTTGCTATGCAAAAATATACAGCTTTTGATAACATTACATAATGTTCTCCTAAAAGCTTGCCTCGTTTTTTCATTACTTCTTAGAACAAGTTATTCTGTCTCTTATTAATGAATCATGTAACTCACCAAATGTTGTCTTTGGTTGTATTATTCTGTTGATGACTACAGATGTTTGCATGCTCTGTAATCCCGTGTCTTTGCAAAGATCAGAAGACTGAATTGCAAGTTATTTCCAGGCTGGTATCATTGCTGAACTTCTCTGTGTTTTTTTTTTTTCTAGTTTGTCTTTCTCTATTTCAGGAGCAATAAAAAAGGGTATATAATTTTTAGAGTTCTTCTGCACTGATATGCAGAAATAGAGCTTATTGCACTTTTCAGGTTTCCTGTCTGATCCATTCACAATTAGGAAAAATCATTTTAAAGATCCTAGTATTCCATCTTTTTTTTCTGAATTGCCTTCCAGCAAGATACTTCCTGGTGGTTGTAGTTATACCAATTTTCTGTATACACATATATACATATACATAACTTCTTAGTGCAAGAGATCTGGACAAAGCCTGACAAAGTGGGGGGATGAATACCCAGAAATACGGACATTTTTTAATTATTTTATAAGCTTAGAAAGTTGCTACAGTAACACAGTTTGTTTTAACAAATATTTTCTGAAATATGTCAAGTTTGAGACCCAAATGCTTCTCATTATTTAGTGACTTCAATCCACACATCATCCCACTTATTTGTCAGAAATCCAAAACAGTTATGAGGAACAGACCAAAGATATGAGCCAGACATCTGGACATTCTATGAAAATCTGAATGAGTGAAGTCATGTAACATTATGGAAAAAAACACTGAGCTGCCAAACATTTCACCCAGCATCTTCTGAACTACAGTGAGAGGAACACAACACTACACCAAACCAGCTCTGAGGAATTGCTGACACATTTGCAAATATATTATACACTACAGGGATGTAACTGCAGGGAAAAACAGACATCGGTGAGAAATTGTCTACCCAGAACCATTTGCACTACAGTCAAAGCAACATACCAGTAAGCCAACTGACCTCTACAGTATAACGACTGTTTCAACTAACATATCCTGATTGCCAGTCACACAGTACTCCTATATATACTGCCCCAAATCACACTGCACTTGGAATCCTGACATTCTAAGGGACATGTCTCAGTCTGTCCCTACAAACATACACAGCTGATAGACCACCAGCAACTGTATCAGCATGCACAATCAGATAGAAATGGATCTATGACACTCACATCTGCCCCACTTCCTACTCAGCCCTACAAACATTTACACACTACACTGTTATACAGTCTTGAAGGTCTGTTAACAATGGCCAGACATACAACTGTACAGATTTCCACAGAATGTCCAGGTTTTGGCCTCATATTTATGGCCTCTTCCTCATAACATTTCTGGGATTCTTCTACATCTCTGGGATGATTTCAGGAATTAAGTCACTAAATAATGATATACTATACCTCTCAACCTCTTAGTACAAGAAATCTGGACAAAGCCTGACATAATTGGGGGACAAAGGCCCAAACATAGTGACATATTTTAAATATTGATATTATAAATGTAAAAAATTGCTGGAGTGACAGAGTTTGTTCTAACATATATATTTTCTGAAGGATATGAAGTCTGAAACACAAATGGGTGTCATTATTTAGTGACTTCAATCCTCAGATCATCCTAGTGATTTGCCAAAAAAAATGTTGTATGAGGAACAGACCGAAAATAAGAGCCAAACATTTGGACATTCTGTGAAAATCTGGACAGTTGAGAGGTATGTCATATGCATATCAGTTTCAGACATCAAATCATGCAGAAAATGCATATCCAAACAAACTCTGTGACTCTGAACCAAGATCACAAACCACGTAGCACAAAACAACAGTAGCAAGAGGGTAGGCACCACAAAAGCATCCGAGATGGTAAACTTCAAAGTAAAGATAACAGTTCAAAAAATACGTTGATAAAAATGAAACTCGTATGTAATAATCCACGTAAGATAAAATCCAACAGTTTATTGTGCGCAAGGTACAAACAAGACATAAACTCTGTGACTCTAGCATGTTTCTAACTCTATAACAGCAATACTTACAAGCTGTACCTAATGTTGAAATTTTGTCCCCCATTTTGTTGGGCTTTATCCACATTTATTGTGCTAATAGGTTGACAGGTATGCAAACACAGCATGCAAAACTGTGGACATAGCACATCAATCCAAACAGTGAACAGTATCTCCACCTACACTGTCTGATGCTGTACCTCCCACACCTCCAAAATGTCCCCCTCACAGGCAAGGAAAAGGGGTAAGGCCTACATGAAGGACTTAATTATAGCACTGTGTTGCCATACCATTAGCTAATGGAAAGACAACACAGCTGTTCTGGATGCAATTAGCAAATGGGAGACACTGATCGGTGTACAGGACATCACCTATTCATGAGCATTACCTACATAAGGCAAGCTGCTACCTATGCAAAACAGATCTGAACCTTTCTAAGAAAAGACAGACTGCAACTACAGAAACCTATATCTCTGGAGTACTCTGAGAAAACTCTATAGCACTATAACAGGTATATCAAACAATTAAGCATGTAATGGAATGCAGAGGAGGGATGCAATCATGGGAAATAGGAAGTTAAACAATAGGTCTCAACAAGACTTGCTGAACTGACATGTTGCTTTCCAGCACCCACGGCCATCCCTGATGGCTCTATCTGCAGTGACATAGAGCACATCCCTGGCCCCTGAGTCACCCCAGTAAAGGTCAGCTCACATATGACTACTACTGGAGTGTCTGTTGTACAATACTGACTGTGATACTGCCAGGCCAGCTACCTGGGATGTTGTCAATATTCATATGTCATTTGTGAATACTACTATGATACATATGCTTGCCTTATACATGTAAGTGGCCTATATAGGTTCTGTGCATAGCAAACAACTTGTGCAGAAGTGTGTGTTGAACTGTATGTTATATACTGAGCTCATACCTTACTGCATTGAATGAGTATTCTCTTGTTCCTTTAGTAGTTGTTATCACATATCGTTAAACCTTGTCACTGTGTCTGGCCTGTATAGCACTAAGTCAGCTCTGAGAGTACTTGCATATGCACATGGTGACACTGTATAGCTCACTCCAATCACCGTGGTTATGGTCACACTTACCATTTTGCTAACAGGCTCATCTCACAGTAGGATTGTCACCCTTTGTTGAGGCCCTTACAGTAGCTGTTAAAGAGATGGATTGTGGCAGTTAGAACTACCTTAAAGTCTGGGCTGAAGGGCCCATAGGTAGGAAAGTTGTGCCAGACATTACCAGGAGTGTGTGTGTGTGTGTGTGTGTGTGTGTGTGTGTGTGTGTGTGTGTGTGTGTGTGTGTGTGTGTGTGTGTGTGTGTGTGGTTCACAACTCTAATAGCAAAGTGTGTGTGTCAGTTACTTGGACAGGGACCTGAAGTACTGATTGAATAGAGAGGCTGATAGATGTTTTGGATTGACCACTCTGGTGAGATGTTAACCCCATAGATGTGCCAGTGGGAGTGTTATTGGGGATGTGGAGAGAGAGGGAGAGACTATCCTCACATTGACTGTGACCTCTGTGTGCTCTGAAGGGTAATTGTAATTTAATGAGTGTGTACTTGCCATCCTGCCATTGTGTATATGCCTCACTGATGGTAGTGGTGAGTATTTAGGCTCCCTTATGACTGGGCTAGTGCAGTGTCGTCACACTGACAGTACTTACTGGTGGATACAGATGGCATATCACAGTATGCACCATCATTGAGCCCCTCTCAGTCTGAGAATGATATATAGGGTTTTTTCACAGATTGTCCAGATCTCCTTGACCATTCCTGACATACTCTGCCTAGGTGAGTGTGTACTCCACACCTGTATCTGATTGCCTCACACCTATGGCTAGCATACCTGGTGACCCCTGCAGCAGGGCAGCAAGTCATAGGTAGTAGTAGTGGGCGGATGTTGGCACTAGGTCAGCAGCAGTGAGTACATACTAAGCATACAATGTAAGGGAATGAATACAGAACCAGATACCCAGGTACCATCACTGTGCCCCCAGGGGACAGACACATTCCCCAAACTATGTGAACAAAATCATGTATTGTTCAATTGTTGTGCAGTAATACACATTTGTCTGGCAGGGGGGTCTACATCTTTCAGGGACATGTAGACATTCCACAAACATCTTGGTGCTGAAGATGTCAAACACCTATGAGGAGGTCACCCTACAACACATATGCACTGATCTCAGTTATTGTGTAGCTCAGATATTCCTGGAATGTCCACATGCACCTGTAGGAGCACTCACCTATTTGTTGGATGTAGGCTTGAAGACATGATACTGTAATGCTGCCCATAGGGGACATCCATCAGTCAACAGCACTGATGTGTGTGGACACATAACAACACAGTCTGTCACAACAGACAGGCCATTTATAGTATTCCACATACCATACCAGGTTACTAGGCTGTGGGCCCTGAGCAGTCATATCCCTAGGCCACATGTTAGCCCATGTCTATGCAAGGCAGCAGCTGATGTTCCCATCCAACAGAGGCACAGGTGGTATTCCAAGGGTCTATGTGCCATTAACCATCCAGCTGACCATGTTACACCTACAAAGGTATAGGAGCTACTCTGCCTGATGTGGACAAGGTGCCCATCCCCCCGCAGGGTGAATGTGTGTGACACACATCCAAGCTGCCAACAAGACAAGTCCAGGTCACTCACCAGGTGGAAGCTGTTTGTTAGTGTGTGCATGTGTGTGTGTGTGTTTGTTAACAGAGTAGAGCATGACCTGCACTAGTGCGGCAGTCCCAGCAATGTGGAGTGTGTGATTGCCTGGCATGCCAGAGTAAGGTAACACTTGAAGAGTATGTATAACACTGGGTAGAAGGTTGGCCTCTTAGCCTATAGGTGTACGGTAGATGTTTGATGGGCTGGTATGCCCTGGTAGGGAACTTCTGTGATGTTCCCAGCTGCTGCATGTGTCATCTAATGTAAATAATGAATGGAGGATTATGCACATTAATAGTCCGCACTGGGGGAACATGAAACATTAGGATCAGGAGTGCAATGCATGCTGTAATGCCAGTATGGTGAAACTACCCACACACATACTGTCCTGATAGATGGCAGGGGTATGATGTAGGTGTTAACAGTGGCTAGTGCTAGCAAACATGGATGTTCAGGAGCTGTACATAATGGTGCCTAATGTATGAGGTATTGTGATGTGTTTCCCCCGTTCATGTCTTTCAGGTGGAATGTCTCAACAGCAGCAGCAACCATTTTCAGACGTTGATACTGTAGCAATCATAGATGCCATAAGACTGCTTCACACAGTCATGTTTGGGAGGGGGAGACAGCAGCTGCAACAGCGGGCCGACCTGTGGTCAGACTTAATAGCCACTGTGAACAATCTTGGGCAGCATGGATGTACCTATGCACAGGTCAGACATAGGACCACTGACTTAATCCACCATGGCTGCTAAAAGGCTGCAGCTGTGGCCATGGACTGGACAGCCACAGGTGGGGGTCCTGCTACCCAATCTCCACTTACACCAACAGAGGAGTTCCTCACAAACCTTGGGGCAGCCACCACACCCCAGAAAACCATATAATCCAATGCCGTGGAGGTGGGTGGCACTCAGTCAACAGGTGAGGACCCACCAGGGAAGGCCCCAGTGGACATCACTTCAACACTGTTTCATTCATACTGGCATTCTTAGAGTATCTGGATGTACATGTCAGGTCAAACTGGATTTGTGGGTGGGGTTTTGAAATGCACACAAGTGCACGTCTATTGTGAATGACAGCAAATTGTGTAGTATCAGAGCTTGTACTGTGCATGTTCAGAAATGCATCATTTAACCTGTATTAATGCCATATGTAAGTGTGCTGACAATACCTCCCCCCACAGCTACATAGGTCCCTCTGGTCTGGCCGGAGAACAGCTGCCTGAAGCCGGTGAGTATGGAACTCTATTGTTGTGGCTGACCAATACCCTAGGCATGTTAAGGGCATGAATTTTTCTATGCACACAACTGTTACTCTTAGTCATATTTCAATATGTGCATGTTCACTTGTGGTGGGGTTAACTGCAATACATCACAGTAGTCATCAGCCTATTTGCAGGAGCTGTAACATATTGGCATGTACATTTCTGTAGGTGTTGATACTGTGCTATACAGGGATAGGTCAATATTGTGTACACGGGTGCAGTGTGTGTTAGGTGAAGGTCCATCACATACTACCACTGCTCACATATCTCAGAGATGTATATTAGTAGCAACATTAAGTGGACATAGCTGTATGCATGTTGTTGAGGGCCTGTCTAGAGTGTGTCTGTTGTGGTCTGATTGTGTGTTGTGCATGTCATCATTCAGAAATCGTGTGGTCTGTATAATGGCTTTGTGTCACCTTATCTGTATGTGTGTGTGTGTGTGTGTGTGTGTGTGTGTGTGTGTGTGTGTGTGTGTGTGTGTGTGTGTGTGTGCGTGTCTGTGTATCAGCAAACATTATATTGCAGGTATTAATTTACCTATGCTGTCTTCTCCTCAAAGGTGAACATGGGGGTTGAGGTCTCTCTCCCTCACAACCTAATGTCAGTGTCTTAGCAGACTCTGATGATCATGGTGGTCATAGTGAGGTACAGGTGGGGTTGTCAGGGGCTGAATTTGAGTCATTGATTGGTATCCCACTTTCACCCACAATGTTCCTGCACACTGTCAGTATGCCCCCACATACCCAGTCCACAGCAGCCACAGATAATGGACAGTTGGAGGGTAGAACAGGCTAGTGTGGTGACTATGGTGAGTGTGAGTGTAGGCACAAGCCATAGCCAGAGAGCAGGTGAGGTCCCACGCAGGCAGATGGACAGGGGTGCTTAAAGGAGGACTGCTGCCATCAAGCCTCTGTCACAATTGTCACAGCAGGTGTCACCAGACACATGTTTTGGTCCATCACATGTTCTGAATGCAACACCAGACAGATGCTCAGGGTCATGAATGCAACACTTCCTGCTATGCGTGATGACATCCACAACCTTGGTGATGCCGTACGTTATTATGCTGATGTTATTGATAGATGGTGAGGTGAGACATTGTCATTGCTTGACCATGCAATGTCTGTGCATGAGCATGTGGTGGGAGTAGGGCATTGGCCACGTGGGCCAAGGTCAGCAACAAGATCAGCTGAGAGTTCACATGGCCTTTTACATTCACACTCCTGTAGTGACAGTACAACCAGCACTACCGAAGGGAGAGTGCTGTCCACACCACAATAGAGCAGGCCATGACCACATGGTCCTGGCCAGTCCCATCAGGGACAAAGATCCAGCAGACAGCAGGGAGTAGTACTGCAGCTGGTCTTGGGCCTGGTGGTGCCAGTGAGACTCCTGGCAGAACCATTTCCCATGTCTGTGGCTGGAGATGGTGAACTGTACATCCAGCCATGTACAATCCACTGTTGTCCAACATACCCCTATGTAGGGCAACAACATGGCTTGATTGTGTGCATACAGGCACTCAGACATCTCTATCATAGGCAGGTCACCACCAGACACACACAGCTCCTGTGCATGGCCCAGTTGAACACCACCCCTCCAGACACACACACATACATGATGTCAGCCGCATCTATATTAGTTCATCTAAAGTTTTGGTTGTCAAATGTGTAAATATCAACACCTAACTGTCAAAACCTTGAAATCATGAATGGTCATTCTTTCCTCGGGAAAGAATTTGCTAGGCCATCACGAAATAAAATAAAATTTTGAACCCAAACATGGTGGGGAGCTGCGCCCCCACACACACTCCCCTAATTAACTATACCAACTCCGAGACCGCTCTACATTGGGGAAAGGGCAAATTCTAAATAACGGACAAGCAAATTCTTTCCCGAGGAAATAATTTGCTTGTGTTGCCATTTGCAATTTTAAAGTTTCGATGCTTAGGTATCAATAATTAGGCACTCAACAACCTAAGCTGTCGAACATCTAATAGGAACCCATATCAACCATATGGCCCAGCCTAAGCCTCTGGAAAAACACACACCACATCCTGTGCATGTGGCGATACCTGTGCCACGTCCCTGTTATCCATACCATAGATGCAGGGCCATGCTTATATGGCTCTGATGCACAGGGTGAATATAGTACAGTGTAGTAATGTAATACTGTGTAAGGTGCTGTCTGCTGGCAATTGTTATGTGTACACATCAAAGTGTATGTACCTTTTTAGCCATGATGCATTGTTGCTGTCAGTACTGCTGACTGACTGTAATCTCACATACTGTAGTCTGCTTATGTTCCAGGAGTCTGTGTGTCTGCAAGCTGCTCCACATCTGAGCTGTTGGTTGCTCTGATTTACCTGTGAAAATCAACTGGACACACAAGCTGATTTAAGTATACTTTTCTCTGCACTTAGTTTTATTTAAGATTAGTTATTTGTTTCATTGAATATTAATTGAATAGTATGGTCACTGTCTTCCTGCAGTTAATTTTCCAGAAGTGTGAAAAAGTGTAGCCATCTGGGTTCATTGGAGGTTGTTACTCTGCTTTTTAAATTCTGTGTTAACTGTTAGCCTGGGGGATTTCTGCTGGCCTTAAAATCAGTGTTGGTTACATTTCTGTGAATCATTTCTTCTCAACATCTGAGCTGTTAACTGCTGTGATTTACCTGTGAAAATCAACTGGACACACAAGCTGATTTAAGTATAATTTTCTGTGCACTTAGCATCATTTAAGATTAGTTATTGGTTTCATTGAATATTAATTGAATATTGTGGTCTCTGTCTTTCTGCAGTTAGTTTCCCACCCTCCCTCCCTGTTCTTGTTGTGGTTTTAATCCTGGTGGCTTTGGAATTGCCTGCCCCTGCTGTAAATTTGTTTTTGGACACTCCTCCTGGGCCCATCTCATTTGCTCAGTCAACTGAGTACAATGAGATCATATTTTGACTTCAGACAATCCTACCAGTCCATCTCTTCTGCTGTGTACAGAGAGAGCATTTGGGAAGGACAACCCCTATAGCTGTTAATCTGCTCTGTTCCCTTCCTCTCCACTAAAAAAAAAAAAAAAAAAAAAAAATTATACTTTCTTCAGCTGCTCTTACTTAACTGTCTTCTACTGTATTACCTTAGTTTGCTGTTTTGTGTGCTCTTAAGTGTTCAAGTGCTCTTAATCTCAACTTAGTGCCTCCATTTTTGATTTTTTTCATAATATACTGCTCTCTGCACTTGTTTTTTTTGTCATTTTTAATGTAGCTGCATTTATTTAAACTGCACTTGCCTTAATATTGCTACACACTCAACTCATCAGTGGAGTGGTAAGCACTAGGTAACCTATCTACCACAACAGAAGTGGTTTCTGGCCCAGAAATTGTAGTTTATTGGCGGTTTGAGCAGTTTTTCCATGACTTTCAACTTTCTGGCTTAAAAGTCCATGTTTGCATGTGTTTGCGCTTGTCTAACCTCCGCAGAACCAGTTTTGGCATCTCGCAGACTACAAGAGCAGCAGGAAGGATAAAGAGATAATCTGAGTGCCTCAGTTTTGATTTTTTCTTAATTTACTGTTCTCTGCACTTGTTTTTTGTCATTTTTAATTTATCTGCATTTATTTAAACTGTATTGGCTTAATATTGCTACACACTCATGTGTGCTAGCTTGTACTGCATTTGAAGTGTTTTTGTTACTGTTCTAACTGCTTTTCTGCAAAAAAAAAGTTCTAAGTTTGTTTCTCACCTTTCCTGTAACTAGTCTAGTCCAGATACAGATTTGCTGTATCCAGGATTCTTTTGTAAGTTTCTGAGCCCCCCATAAGGGGAGTGGTTTCTAGTCCACAAATTGTAGTTTATTGGCCATTTGGGCATTTTTCCATCCCTTTCAACTTTCTGGTTTAAAAGCTCATGTTTGAGCACTGTACACTGGTGCTCAGCTGAAGTAAACTATTACTGGTGCAGAAATCTATGCTCTTCAACTTTCCCATTGCAACATGCTTGTTCTTTTAATTCCTGCACTTCAATTAGCTTAATCAGCTAGCACTTTAATAGTTTTGTGTAGCATTTATTGTAGCACACTTAGGTGCTATCAGCACTAGCTGTTCTTACGCAGTAACAGCACCAGTACTTATAAGTTATGACAACCCCTCCTGGTATGATTATAGGGCAATTTCCTGTGCTTTCTCCTGCTAACCTGGTGCAACTGGGCATTCTGAGACAGTGTGGCAACTGTCTAATGTACATAGATAACCCTATCCTCTTACCTCCCAACACTCATACCTGCGAGAGATGCACTTATATCACCAAACTGGAAGCAGTGCATGCTCCAACCAAGACCGGACTAGCTGGTTAAGAGGAGAAGGTCAACACCTGCAACTCACTACATAGAACACACAGCTCTCCAAAACAACAACCATCACAAAACACACATAGAAACACAAACCTTACACCCACCTTCGCGGAGGCTCTCAATAAAAATTTACCCAAACAACAGATACCCCCGAGACAGAAATGCACTTGACCACCACAACAAAACACCAACCCGAAAACACTGAACAAGAAGAAGGTGACAGTCAGTTGTTTATCAGGTGCCAGGATCTGCCACATAATGCATGCACTCAGGTCACTCCACAAGTATAAATATGACTCAGTCATTGTCCATGTGGGTGTGAATGACCTGAGATGTACCTCCCTGGACTACATGAAAAGAGATGGGATGGAACTCTCGGATTATGTGGCCCAGGCACATATGACCCTAGCTCTGAGCAGTATTCTACCATCACCTGGAATGATACCACAGTATGAGCAGAAAATGAACAATTGGCTAAGTTTATGGTGTCATTCTAAGGGGATCCAGTATCTGTCTGCCTGGGATAACATGATCGACAGACCTCAATGCTTTGGCAGAGACGGCCTGCATCTGTCACCCCTGGGATTATGGGTACTGGCTAAGGCTCTTGCCACCCCTATAATTCCTTTATTAGGCAGTGTTCCAAAAACCAGAATTCCACCAGAACAGCTGCAAACAAATGCAATCTGAGGGTCATGCTGCTCAATGCTAGAAGTCTAAATCTCAAGATGCACTCACTTGAAGCACTCCTCAAAATGGAGAATGTTGACATCTGTGCTGCAACGGAGACCTGGTTTAAAGAGGCAGAAAGCACCCCTGTGCTCCCAGGCTACAACTCATTCCATACCTTTCAGTACCAGAATACATCCAGGGTCTCCAAAGGTGATGGTGTCTCCTTATTCTTAAAGGATACGCACACCTCTAGACTAGTAGCCCAGCACAATGTATCCGAGATACCTCAGGTACAACTGACACTGGGTAAGACAGTGATACAAGTCATAGCCTGCTACAGAACCCCAAACATGTCTCTAGACTCTCACTCCAAGTTCCTAAGCACCCTGAAATCTATCAAGGTCCAACCCAATAACTCTCATGCTGTAGAGAATAAGTCATGAATGAACCACCATGGACATCCAAAAGACTCTTAAAATCCTTTATTTAAATTAACCCTCGATAAAAAGGAAATACTTGTAGCAAAATCATTTTGGAAAAATATGTAAAGACACAAAAAGGTGCACCATTCAGGATGGATAAGTGCTTTTGGGTTTTCCCTTCCTCAGATGTGCAGCACAGGTAAAAGCTGCATTGTCCAAAGCCAACAATACAGCATCCATGGGACCTGATAATATCCCTGGCTGCATCCTACATGAGCTAAAAAATGAACTGGCACCACATTTGTGTGCCCTGTTCAATCACAGCCTTACCTCAGGCTATATCCCTAATGAATGGCACACTGCTAAAGTCATCATGCTCCATAAAGGGGGACCAACTACAGACCTTGGGAACTATCACCTCATTAGCCTAACGAATCTGGTATGCAAAGCTATGGAGTGCATCATCATGGACCTGCTTAACAAAGATATTGGCAATCCCCAAACTCTAGACCCCACACAGTTTGGCTTTGTCAAGCAGAGATCCTGCCTGCTGAACCTGGTTGACTTCTTTGAGTCAGTCACCAAGGCTGTGGATGAGGGTAAGGCAGTGTATACAGCCTACTTCAACTTGTCCAAGGCCTTTGATACCATTCCCCACTCAGGTATCATTGAAAAACTCAACAAACTAGGCATCAATCCTTACATCACTATGTTGGTTGCAAATTTGCTCACAGACAGGATCCACAGAGTTAAAGTTTGAGATTCCAAGTCAGACTGTTGACCAGTCATGACTGGAGTCCCACAGGGCACAGTCTTGGGCCCATCTCCTGCTTGACATTTACTTCTCAGAAGTCCAGGTCAAAGCAGAAGGACTTTGGCTGACCAAGTTCGCTAATGACTGCAAGCTAGGAGTCATTATCAACTCTACAAGGGATGCAAACTTCCTGCAATAGAGCTTCTCTGAGACCAATGACTGGTGTCAGAACCATGGCCTGAAGCTTAACGCCAAAAATATGCATTATCATCAACTTTGGAAAAAACTCAGTTCCCACAAATTATCACACTGATGGGAGCCCAGTGAGCACTGAAAAGATCTAGGCACCCAGGTCAGCAGCCACCTCACCTTTGACTACCACATTGCCACTGTGGTCAGAAAGGTCTACAGGCACATCTGATAACTAAAGGATTCACATCCAGGAAAAAAGAGGTCATCATCCCTATCAACTCTTCCCCTCATTAGACCAGTCATCGAATATAATGCCCTATTTGGCATGTACCTGACCAGACACCTACAACAGCTGGAAAGGTTACAAAAGTACCTCAAAAAAAGGATCTTACGCCTTAAACACATGTCCTACATGGACAGACTCAAGAAACTTCAGCTGTTCTGAGTCTCTTATTGTCTACTTAGAGGTGATCTCTCTTTGACTTACAAAGCCATGTCTGACCCAGCCCTACTCAAAATGCTCCATCTAAAGAAATTCCAATCCCCCCATGCCACATGCTCCAGAGTTCACAACCTCATTACCACAATTAACACAACATGCTGCAGGGACAGGTTCATCTCCCAAAGTCTGCCCATATTCTGGAATAAGCTTCCTATTCATGTCAAGCTGAGCACCTCACTGTTCCTCTTCAAGAGATATCTTGATGAGTGGATGGGTAACAGAAAGTTCACTCCAGGGATGATTCCAGTTGCCCTATTGGATAGGGGCACTGTGAACTGACATCGGGTGGCATGGTGCCGAGGTAATTTTTTTGTTCTAGGCTTGTAAAGGCTCCAGGACCATTAGCCTAGTACATACCTATGAACCTATTACCAACGATGAGTCTGGCAGAGTGGAAAAACAGTGACCTTCTAATAGCCAAGGTACAGCTGTATATGTACATGTTTACCAGGTGTGTATGCATGCAACAGTGTGTGAGAAACAATTGAGACAGACAGACAGTGTGACCTTGCATACATACCCCTTGACACTACCAGCTAGCCTTCATACATGTCACCTGGGTGTTCTGTAGTACTGCAGACTCATACATACAGAGGAGGTTACTTGAGTACTGGTACTAGGTCCCTCACAAGCCTAGCCTTTACTTTAACCACAACAGATTCACCTATCAGTACCTGTTGCCCATGCCATTTATTTCCCATCCACTCAACCTTGATGCAATTGATGAGGGTATGCATGCTACTGTGTTTGACAGGTTTGGGGAGTGTATTCCTGACACAGGTCAGCCTGTGTTAGCCTAAACTGACAATCACCAGCATGTGTGTCTGGTATCTCATATGCAAGTCTGGCCTCTTGTGCTGGTAGTGCACCCAGAGTCATAGTCTTGTACATGAGGTGGCTGTTGAAGGGCTGAGCACAACCTCTACCTGCCCAATTTTACAAATGATAGTGCTAGATACATAACACAAACACTGCAGTGGTAATGTAGTGTTGCATTGTCTGCCGCTACTATTCAAGTGGGTGACAATTGCAGGGGCTGTTAGGATTTTCAGTGTTAGGTTCAGAGGCCCTTAACATGGTAGAGCCATCTAAAACACACACACACACACACACACACACACACACACACACACACACACACACACACACACACACACACACACTGCTGCATGGGGACATGCATTGAAACACAGATGCATGCAGAGTTGACACTTTTCATATTAGATGACCTCCCTATTTATGTACAATACACACTGATATGACTATTGCATGCATCACAGTGCCTTTGTGTTAGAAACTGTGTAACTGCACTTGTAAGGTGGATGACATCTGTAGGGGTTGAAACTAGTTTGGCAAATGGGGACTTAACAGGATGGAAGAGGCACACAAAATGGTATAAGCATCGCATACACACAAAAAACCCCCCCACAGTGGATATGCATACAGAAACACATACACAGTTGCCAATAAACAGATTAGTAACCCTACAAATTCACTTGTCTGTACTATAGTGCTACAGAAACATTATATGCACCACAGAAATGATATGCCTGGGACATATCTTACTACCTCTTACAACAAGTAATCTTGGGAATGCCTTTATGGATGGTGGGATAAACCAACCAAAATAATGACTGGTCTCATATATTGCTCTTACAAACCTGGACAAGTGATAGAGTAATAAACTTTGAATCAGCATGATGTTTCAGACAGGTAAGAAGTCTGATGCTGACATGTCTGTCACTATGGTAACTGTGACATATTTGGCAATGATTTCTCATAAATGACCATTGTTAGGGGACACAGACAACATATAGGTTGCAAACATCTGTATATTCCATATACATCTGTACAGATGACTGGAATGAGCTGTATAGTTTAACATTGTGCATTTAAGGCAGATGCCTTTCACTGGCTCTTTAAACTAATATCATGGAGAGGTAGTCAACAGGCTTTAAAATGGTGTAACCAACACACGCAATAGCCTCAGAGGATATGCTTTACACACATTGCTATAGTTGTCAGTATTGAGATTAAAACCCCTTCCCATCTAATTATTTATATTACAGTATTACGCAGTTATTGCACATGCCACAGAGCTTAGAGGGCTGATGAGTGTATACAGGTACTTCTAAGGTGAATGACATCAGTGGGCCTTGTAATGTAGGGCAAAAGGAAGTGCGCTGGGTGGGACATGCCTCAAAATGGTATAATCCACAAACCCAGGGATATGGTACTCACCCAAATACACACAGAGGATATGTTCCTCATGCACACACACCATCACATCTGTCAGTATTGGGTCTGGAACCCCTACCTATCTAGTTATTTGTACTACAATGTTACACAGTCATCGCATGTGTCACGGAGCTTATAGGACTAAGGGCTGTCCAAAGGTACATCTAAGGTGAATGACATCAGCAGTCCTTGTAAAGTAGGGCAATGGGCAGTGTATTGGGTGGGAGTGGCCTAAAAATCATTAACCTATAAACACACACACACACACACACACACACACACACACACACACACACACACACACACACACACACACACACACACACGCACACACACACACACACACACACACACAGGTGGGTGATGTGATATTACAACCCCCTACCTCAGTACTATTACACAATGGGGCTCACCTTCATGCTGGCACATGCGACTGGTTACAACTGGTATGCAACTGTCCATAGCAGGACATCACTCTATGCCTTTCAGGGTATCCCTGACTATGACTCACTCTGTGTATGTGTCTCGCTGTATCTCTCTCTCTCTATCACTGTCTCTCTCTTCTCCATGTCTATGTGTTTGCATGCTTGAAATATTGTTATATGTTGCCTATATATATATATATATATATATATATATATATATATATATATATATGTCTGTGCATCACATGCAACAGATGCAGATATATATCACATATGGGCCACCTACAGCTAGCTGAGGGTAATCCTGTCTCACATGTGTGGGTACAGACAGTTAAGGTGTATATAGATGTCTGTATGCAAAGACGTATATGCACAATAGAGTTATATACTCCAATGAGGGTTTAGATGTGGGCTGTAATTCTGTTAATGTATGTCCATGTCCAGTATGATCTTCTATAGTAAGAGTGAGACTCCATTCCATAGATAGTTGTACTCCAGTCCGGGGTTTTGTGTGCTACAGTGAGTTTATATTAGCTAGTCAAAGTGTAAAAAGAGCGAACGCTCTTTCATCGATAGCTAATATGCAAAAACACACAATGCTGACCGGCCGGAACAGCAAATTTTTTTCCAGGAAAAAAAAATGTTGGACCACTGTTGGGATTTTTCTGTTTCCTCCACTGTGGTGTGATCTCAGAGTTGGTATATTTAAGTGTAGGGTGTGGGGGCAAATCCCTCCACTATATTCTGTTTGTGGATTTGTTTTTTTTGTTATTTTTATTTTTGGAGCAGCAATTTTTTTCCCCTGGGAAGAAAATTGCTGTCCTGTATGTTCGACTTTGTGTGTTTTTGAATATTAGCAGTCGATGAAAGAGCATTCACTATTTTGACACTTTGATTAGCTAATATAAACCCTGCTACAGCCATAGCTGTCAACCTGTTAGTGCAAGAAATCTGGAGATATCCTGCCAAAATGGGGGGGCAATAGTCCAAACATAGGGAGATAGTGTAAATATTGCTCTTATTAATGTAGAAAGTTCCTAGAGTAACAGGGTTTGTTTTAGCAGACATCTTCTGTCATAGATGACATCTGACACTGAAATGTATTGTGTCATTACTTACTGACAGAAATTCTCAGATCATCACAGTGATTTACCGGAGAAATACAAGATGTATGATGCAGATATCAAAATTGCGAGCCAGACTATAGACATTCTTGCCCAATCCAGCCAGTTGAAAGGTGTGACTACAGCTGATTGGCTGATGAAGCTGTGCAAACAGTCCAGCACCTCAGTGATATACTGGCTGGTGATCTCCTGCTTGTGTGGCATTCTCCTTAACTGAAAAGTCATATCCTGGTGTGGGTACAGAGTGCATTCTACTGAGCAGAGATATCCATTATATGTGTGAATATTCCACATAGCACTGTGATTTCCAGCTATGTCAGTGGCAGAGCAGTACAGAGTAATAGGTTGATAGGTTGATATGAGGTTACTAGGTTATTGAGCCTGAAGCCCTTATTACCCTCATGGATGAGAGTGTAGCCCATGTTAAGACATGTCAGCACCTAAAGCCCCTGTCCAGTAGGGACACAGGTGGAATCACAGGACTGTATTTTCTGTTTCATATGCACTTATTACAGGGAGGACTTCACAAGGGGTATTGAGGCACTCGACTTGATGTGGACAGGGATTGTAGTCAACAGATGGGGGAGTCTGTGAGACATGTATCTGTCACACCAGCAAGCCCTATTAATATCATAGACCAGGTTGATGGTGTGCCTACATGTTGTTTAAGTGGGTCTGGACTTCCAGATGTGCAACACTCCTATCAAGGCAGGGTCTGGATTGCTTTGTATGCCAGACATAGGTCACCTCTGAGGAGTTTGGATAGAACTGCGTAGAGAGACAGTGCTGTTAGCCTATCTGTGTAGGATAGGTGTTTGGGGTCCTGGGATCTCCCAATGAGGAACATCTGTGGTCTCTCCAGCTGCTGCATATGCTTTGTCAAGTACATGCCAGAGGGGGCATTGTACAAAATAATTGGCCTTATAAGCTTAGAATACATGAATCTTATTACCTCTTTGTCCCTGGATGAGATACCCTTATTTTTGAGTTGGCCCATCTATGAAGCTTTCTGTACAATGGAAGCAACATGGTGCTCATACTTCAGGTTGCTATCAACCTAGGTGGCTAAATGCCTCAGTAATGATTGTGTATGTAGGGCATTGTTGCTAATGTGATAATATGTGGGGACATCAGTCTCCCCAAAGGGGTTGATGATGCATCTGTAGGCATTCAGCTTGAGGCCATGTTTCTAGCAGCAGTCATTTGTTTTTCTGAGACCCTGTTGTAGGACTTCCACATCACTTTGGGTATTGATGACTGTTCCCAGCTTGCAGTCATCTGCCAATTTCATCAGCCGTAGGCCAGTGTTTTTGGCGTGCACCTCATGGAAGTATATCCCATATACCAGAGGCCCCCAAACCGATACCTGTGATATGCCACTCATTATGGGTGCACTGCTTGAGTTGGCTACTACTATTATGATCATGTGTGTTCTGTCAATGAACCGGTTTGCTACCCATCTGGTAACATATGGATTGCTGCCTAGTTGACAGAGTTCATGTACTAAGGCCAAGTGGGTAATAGTGTGTAAGGCTTTGGCCAAGTCAAGGTGCCAGAGTGCACCAACTTTCCCTCATCCTTGCCTTTGTTGACTGTTTCAGGGAAGTCATCCAGAGTTCACTGACATGCCACCCCTTGAGAAAGGCAGACTGTGTGGGGTGAAGCATTTGAAGTTTGCCAATGTCCCTGTTAATGAGGTCCATGATGATCCATTACATGGCCTTGCAGATCAGGCCAATTAGGCTGATGAGTCTTTAATTCCCACATCGGTGAACACTCCACCTTGGTGTACAGGGATGACAGTGGCTGTCTGCCACTTGGCTGTGAGAAAGGCAGTACTCAGGCTTTGGTTGTGTAGGGTGCATAATGATGCTGCCAGTTCATGCCTGTGTTCATGTAGTTGCAGCCTTGGAAGTATTCAGATCCCATGAAGGCTGTCTTCTTGGCTTTGAGAGGGCAGTGATGCCCTGTTCCCTAGTGAAAAGGGTTGGGTGGTCAGGTACTGGGGATGTTCTGCTTTCCTGATGGGGTGTAGATAGAAGACACTTCCGCTGTATCTGTCAGCCAGTAGATTGGCTATATCTAGAGCATTTGTGTATGTGGTGTCTTTGACCACCAGTTCTGCATAGATCTAGGAGCTTCCTTTGGGAATGCAGACATATGTAAGTAAGTCCTTATGATTGTCTGTCTTAGTTGTGGGCAATTTGGACTTCAAGATGCCTTTAGAGGATTTCAGTGGTGCTCTTATTTGTTTATTCAGGCTAAGGGGTGATCACTTCCAATTGTGCACCTGCTCCTTCTCAGTTCTGGACAACAATGTCATCCTTTTGTTATATAGTTCCTTTATTGCAGATGTTTGCAGACTGGTTTACTCTCCCTTGCAGATGATGATGTTGTCCTGACAGGTATTCCTGATTCTATGCATCTGTATATATGTATATACATATATATATATATATATATATATATATATATATATATACATATATATATATATGCTGGTATAGTACTTCCATGTACATTTGGACATTGGTGCCTGTTCCTCCAGTGGGTTGGGGGCTGTTCAGCTGTTTTTACCATCCCTCTGGTGGTTGTGATCATCTTGGGAGACATTTTTATTTTACCATAGCTAGAGGAGGGTCAGGAGAGATGGTGATATCAAACGTGACCACTTTTTTGTCAGATCTTGCTAGGGAGGATGATACCATAGGGGTGCTGCAGTGGTTAATCATGTTGGTTACTGCCAAGTCCAACATATGTATCACATCTTGTGGGGGTATCAAGTAGCTGTCCTAAGGATTTAGCATTGATAAGATGGGGGAATCTCTGTGCATTTCTTTTCTGGCATGGTTGGTTTTCCAATCAGTGGTTGGGTAATATAAGTCGGCCAGGATCAGGGTAACAAGTTGAATTTTGATAGATTTGTAGAGGGCCAGATATGTGGGGTGGGTATCCTAAGTCAGATATGTTGGCCTGTAGCTACCTATAATTTGTATAGGGGTATTGTCTTTGGTTGACTGCACTTGGAGTGTCTTGTGTGTGTCAGACTGTTTAACCAGCATGGAGCTGTGTGTCTGTCTAATATATATTTATACTCCACCTCCTTTGGCTTTGCTGCCCACATTTTGGGGTCTGGCTGTGTGATAGGATGAGTGGTCAGGTAAGCATGGGTTGCTCTCCACAGCTGTGGCCCAGGTTTCTGTGAGTGCACAAATGTCACTATCTGCCAGGGTTACAAATGCTTGCAATGAGTGTATTTTCCTGTTTAGACTCCTAATGTTTAGTAGCATCAGCTTTACTTTTCATTTTGTTGAGTGTTTTATATTGGTAGTAATTACCCCATGATTTTCCCTAAAAAGGAAGTATAGGGGAGGCAAGGTCCTTTTCCAGAGGCCTGAAGGCCAAGTGAGACAGATGCAGGCCAGCTCTAGCAAAATAGCGTGGTCTGTCGATCATATGTTCCCAGGCTGCCTGGCAGTGGATCCCCCTGGGATGACACCAGTAAGTAAGATAATTGTTACTGACAATCATTTTCTGTTTGTATTGAGCCATCATTCCAGGTGATGGTAGAATGCTGCTTAAGGCTAAAGACATACCTGCATGGGACATATATTCAGCAAGCTGAATCATGTCTCTCTTCCTATAGTCCAGGCAGGTACATCTGATGTCGTTCACACCACCATGGACTAGGCCAGAGTGACAACAGTACCTGTTGTAGAGTGACCTGAGTGCATGTGTGATGTGGCAGATTCTGGCACCTGACAGACAAGTAAGCATGACTTTCTCCTTATCCTTATCCAGCCTGCTGGGAGGCACATCTGTGTGTTTCACAATGGAGTCTTCTATGAGTAATATTTTTGGTTTATGGTAAGGCCTTAGTGGTTGCGAGACACTGGTGTGTG
This sequence comes from Protopterus annectens, assembly GCF_019279795.1. Classification (NCBI taxonomy): domain Eukaryota; kingdom Metazoa; phylum Chordata; order Ceratodontiformes; family Protopteridae; genus Protopterus; species Protopterus annectens. The sequence goes on along the minus strand of NC_056746.1, from coordinate 442,070,973 downwards.
GACTATGCATGTTCTGTGGTGTGTAGGTTTGTGAAGTTTTAATGTGTTTTTGCCTCTGAGGTGTCCTTTGTTTGCATTTTTGTTTTGTTGAGGACCTCCACTGCACAATTTGTTCTGGTGTGTACATTCTCCATTTGTCTAGCCAGTGGTTCCCCTTCCTCTTATGTGTGTCTCTTTGTCCTTCTGTAGTCCAATCACAGGCTTTGCCCACAGTAGCTGCTGTTATGTATCTGTATCTCTGGTGTGAGCAGGGTAGATGCCATAACATCACACACAGGGTTATGGACTTCACACCTCTGAGTGTACCTATTTAACAGGTTGTCCATCATTGCATCACTACATCTGCTGTGGTCCTCAGATGGTTTGTGTTGCTATGTTATTATGAGGCTACATGTTGGCCCTAGATGTCAGACTGTCACAGACTGACATCTGGGCAGGCTCATATATAACAGTCAGACATAGCGTCATACATTGGGACAGGGTGTTAATAATGCTCTGCCAAACATAGACAGTTGGGAGACCAGTTTGGTATTTGCTTGCCTTTTCTTATGGGTATATCTGCTTCTCCACTGTCTGCCATTGATGTTTTGACATGAACCTTTCTTGTTTTGCAAATAATTTGGCCGGCAAATGCAATGTTAGGACAAGCAGAACAGATATACATGGCATACCTGTGGTCCTTCTGTAATAGCCTGTCATTCCTGGGGTATGGATGGTGGCCAGTTACTTTTTGTCAGTGCTGACACATTAAGGTGGCAGCCATTTATAACCTGGCAGTAAACTAACTTTCAGGTATGTGCTGTCCAATTAGGCACCTTACCTCTCAACCTCTTAGAGACAGAAATCTGGAGAAAGCCATAAATAATTGGGGGACAATGGGCCAAAAATAGGGACAGGTATTAAATATTGCCCATACAAACTTAGATAGCTGCCACAATAACAAGTTTTGCATTAGCATGCATTTTTCTAAAGGGAATGAAGTCTGAAACTAAAATCTGTTCATTATTTTCTGACTTAAGTCTTTAATGATTTGCCAGTGATTTGCCAGAAAACCACGATGTCATGAAAAACAGCACAATTATGATATAAAACTCTTGGCATTTTTAAAAAATCTGTACAGTTGAGAGGTATGCTAGACATTGTGTAGGTTACTCTAAGCTGTGTACTGTGCATATTAGTGGCCCCCTGTCCCTGACTTCTCCATCTTTCCTGCAGTAATGGATATTGACTTCTGGACAGTGTGTATAGGTCCTACTATAGCTGCAGCCGACATGCAAAATAGTTGGCACAGAAAGTCTTGGAACATGGACCCTGTCAAGCACAGTACTGTACCTAGGCCACTAAGTAAAAACAGCCAAGAGTAAGTGCTGTCCACTTCCTTACAGTATTAGCCACGCATATCCATAGCTCATTGACCCCTGCATATTGTGGACATGCAACAAGTTATCAAGTTGATTGGTACAGCCCTGGGAATGTGTGCTCTGCTGTCTTTACCCTACAAACATACATGTTACTGCATTTCTATGGGGACACAGGTGTGTTGGGGGGAATACCTGTCAACTGTACACATTTGCACAGATTGTGCCGATGCTGGCTTTACTTTTTGGTTCCATTTAGCATAGTGTTGTGCCTGTCTTGGAGAATGCTGGCATATCACTAATGTCCAAAAGTTAGAATGTAATGGCAGACATTTGAGTTTCAGACTTCCTATACTTCAGAGACTTCATGCAACTGCAAGACTTGCTGTGATATCACTGTAAGTCTGTAAAAGGACTATTTCATCATTGTCTCTATTTGTAGGCCTTTTCCAGACATTTTTTTATGGTTTTCTATGGCTGACTTGCTGGGAGAGGCTGAGGGGTGAGTATGGGACCCCCAACATTGACATTCATTCATGTGACCTATGACCCCCCAGTTTATTTGTCCCCTACATACACTGCAGTGAGTTTTGTCACCAAGGGGACTACTGCATACTCTGTGTAAGCCAGTATTGGGCGACCATTTCCTTTTGTCCCACATTGCTGTTAATTGTCTCCTGCTATCCTGGTAGGCCACCCCATTCCCTTGCATACATGCAGCAATACTTGAGATATACTATGAAAATGTACTACTCCATTCATCTGCTGTCAAAAAGAGTGACTTACATTGTGCATGCAGCAGTTGTGAGGATGGTACTTGAGGGCTGACTCTGTCAGATGCATGCAGTACACAGCCTATACATAGTAAGGTACAGGTAGTGTGATGTGTGTGGCATCCATTTTACTGTGTGTGCAAGTCAGAGAGAGGTGTCAGTCCCTAGGTCCCTAGGGTGTCAGTGTATGTGCAAATGTGCTATGCGTTGCCTCTCTGCCAAGGCCAGGGCATACTGGGCATGCCTACATCTGCCTACAGGGGCAGGCTCAGGGGGTTCCTCCTCCAAGTCTGTCTGTACCTGTGGAGACATTGGCAATGGTCGGGGGGACTGTGTGCCTCTTCCCTGTGATGTTCCTGCCACAGCAGTTTCCACAGGATCATATTATGTAGCATGGCACATACTATGAATATGTGCACACATGTGGCTGGAGAGTACTACAAGGCTCCAGCAGATATGTCAAGGCAGTGGAACCATGACTTCAGCATCCCAAACACATGCTCTGTATTGTTCCTAGTTTGTGTTTGTGCCTCATTATGCCATTCTTCAGTGGGTGTGTGTGCATTTATGATGCATGTCATCATCCACAGTTCCTGTGCATAGCCAGCATCCCCCACAAGATGGCCATATGGGATGTTCTCCCTGGCAAATGCCAGGTACAGCTGTGAGGCATGCCAGATGTGGGGGTCATGATAGCTACCAGGGCTGCCGGCACACACATTCATGATAATGCCCTGGGCATTGCACATGACCCAGCAGTTGATGGAGTGATAGCCTTTGCGGTTGACATGCACTCTACTATTTTCACCACATGGTGCTTTGATGTGGATGTGAATGCAGTCAGTCTATGGCATACATTGTGGAGGAGATGCATATTGGTGCTCCTCTAATGTGCTCACCAGCATGTGGTGGCATGGCATACAGGAAATGGTGGAGTACCCTTGATACAGATGCTTTTTAATTTCTCCAAGTCTCTTGGGTTTCTAATACCATGATGGGAATGGACCCCATTCCTAAGTCAAAGTCTGATTACAGTTCATAAAATTAGTATTGTTTCACTCTTTGATGTCAGCAAAAGTGCTCTGCGCAGCACCCACGATGTGCCCAGTAATGACTCCTTCTGCAGTTCATACAGAGTTATATGTATTGGTAGCATATCAAAATAAGATTTTAGACTCTTTTGTTATAAGACCTGTTGCTCTTACTACTATTGGAAATGTCTGGGTATCTTTCTTCCACATTGCTCACATTTCTGCTTGTAGATCCTGATATTTTGTAACTTTATGTCTCTCTGTGCATTAGACACTGTAGTCACTGGGTGTGGCGATTTCAATGATCAGTGCTACTCTTGTGTTCTTTTCCTGGACCACAATATCTGGTTTTCTAGCGTCTATCTTGTTGGCAATGGATGATCCCATGTGATGTAGACTTCATCATTTTCTATGATGTTTTGTGGATCATATTTCCAGTGCTTTTCAACCACTTCAAAAACATAATATTTGCATATACAGTCCTTCTGCCATTAGTATGTCGCAACCAGCAATGTGGTGTGTGACTATTTCCAGTTCAGTTTTACAAAACATACATTTGTTGGTTTCTCCCACATGTTCAATGGACATTGTAAACCAGCATGTACATAGCCCAATTTCTTGAGATGCCAATATTAACCTTTCATCTCTTGGTTTGAATTCACCTCTCCTTAACCATTCCTGCGTTCATTCCTGATCAACATGAGGTTCTTCCAGAGGTTTCTATACTTGCATTTTCCACATTTCTTGCCTTTTCTTCTGATCCTTCACCTTATATTCTTTCTTTTGTTTTTTGGGGCATTCAATTGCTGCCTGATTTTTATCTACTTCTAGTTTGATTTCCATTCCTGCTTGATGCCAATGTGCTTCTGATAGATTAGGCAGGGAAGTCATCTTAGATTTATTCTCCTCATGTTTCAAAACTTTAACTATGTTTGGGTGGGTCTATATTATAACACTGAAGTCTAAAAACATCAAATGTTATAATATTGACCCCATTTAATCGAAACACCAGAAAACCGAACAGTCAGAATAGCAAATTGTTTCCCACGGAAAAAATTTGCTGTTCTGACAAACATACACACAACTCAAGCACACTAAAATAATTAATCCACACACATACACTTCACGAAACCCTACACTAAACCAGACATACACCACTAGCTACCCACTTACCTTAGCCCAACCCTAACCCTAAGGTCCCTAACTATCGCACACTCCCCTTACCCGCTCCCTAACCCTAACTCACCTACCCCACCCTAACCCTCATGTCCACACAATCGCACATTTACCTGACCTGCACCCTAACCCTAACTCACTTAACCCACCCCTAACCCTAAAGTCTGTCATTACCGCACACTCACCTCACCCGCTCCCTAACCCTAAAGTCCCTAACTACCGCACACTCACCTTAACCCAGTCCGTTTGCTCACTAACCTTAACCCTGTCCATAACCATCACACCACACTTACCTGAACCCAATCCATAACCTCCGTTCACTCCTAAACCCAGTCTGTAACCATTGCACCACACTGCTGTAAATAGCAAAGCCACAGACCACTGAAGTCTTACCCTAGGTAAAATTTCGATGTTCCGAGGCTTTGCTATTCTCAGCTTTCACACTAAAGGGTTTGATATTATAACATTCAAAGTTTTTGAACTTCAATGTTATAATATAGACCTGTTTGGGTCTGATGAGGTCAGCAGATATGTGTGGAGTCCCACGATTGCAGATCTGTACATTTAATTAATTTCAAGGAGGCCCAGCCTTCCTTCATAATGGGTAATATATAATCTTGGTATGTACTGATCTTTATAGATCATTTGGTGAGCATGAAGCATCCTTCTTGTTTTAATATCTAATCTTTCCAACACAGTTTGGGGCCAATCAATCACTTCAAAAATGTAAGTTAGGACAGGAAGAGCAAATTGCTTTATTGCTTGGATTTTGTTCCTAGATGTCAATACTGTTTTTAGGATTAATTTAAGTCTTCTAAAATATTCATTACTAAGTTTTACTCTCATTTGTTTGTGTTTTATTGCTGATCCTTCATCATTTCCCAATTATTTATACACTCCCTCTTGCTCAAGTTCTTTTATATCACATTCTTGTCCCAAACTGATGTTTTCCTGGTGCTGCAGTTTTCCTCCTTTAAAGGTTGCATTTGCACATTTATCAAGGCCAAATGACATTCTAATATCATCTGAAAAAGTTTTGACAACCTGCAGCTCTGCTTTCAATTCCTCATTTGATGAGCTATACAGTCTTAAATCACAAACACATAGAAGATAAGAAGTCTTTAGACTTTGTTTTCTAGGAGCCAAATTTTAGCCATGGCCTAAGCTGTTAAGTAAACAGCTTAATAGGTTATGGGCAAGGCAGAACAGCAACAGTGACAGAGAGTCACCCTGGAATATTACCCTTTGAATTTTTATTCCTGGAATAATAATTTGCCCTTTATCATGGTTTAATTGTAAAGTGGTCTGCCATTGTTTCATAGTCACTGTAACATAGTCGATCAGTGTAGGATGTATCTTATACATTTTTAAGCAATCATTTATCCATGAAAGTGGGAAAATATTAAATGCCTTTTTGTAGTCAATCCATGCCATACTTAGATTTTCTCCATTTTACAGTTCTCCACTATGACTTTATTTAGCAACAAATAATCATTTGTTCCATATGACTTTGTTTTATTGCCCTTTTGTTCTACTGCCATAATTGAGTTTTCTTCTACATAGCTATAAACTCTGTTAGCATCAATTCCCATGTACAGTTTATACATCATCAGAAGGCAAGTTATTGGTCTATAATTTTTGGAGCAGCTTGCAGGTTCACTCTTAAGTAGGAGCATTGTTTTAACTGTTGTCAGCCAGATCGGTGTCTGTTTGTGATGTGCATATAAATAGTTCTTACTCATGGCTACGTCTTCACGCAAAGATGTTAATACTTTTAACCAAAAGTTAGGCACTGCATCTGGGCCTGTGGTTTTCCAATCAGAGGCTTTTCTTAACTATGTTTCATTCTCTCTGGCTGTTACTTCATCCCATTTCATATCCTGTACCTTTATGTTTCTTATTCTTACTTTTACTTCTTTTATCCATTTAGCATCTTTATTGTGTTCCACAAGATCTTCATATATCCTTCTCCAAAATGCATGCATTTCTTCTTTTTTTGGCAGTCTTTCAGTTCCTTTTACCTTGTTTCCCAATTCTCTATAAACTTTTTTGGGTCATCACTAAATTGCCTATTTTGTACTTTTCCTTTCTATTTATTTGTGTATCTTCTAAGTGTTTCCGCCTGTGCTGAAATTTTTAATTTATTATTTGCGATAGTGCATGATAGATCCTGGTCTTTTCTAATACTGTGCACTGCTTTTATCACATCTATCTTTCTTAGTATTTTTGTTGATCTATTCCCTCTTCTATAGTCTTCTAACACTTATACTTCTTGTCTTAATTGCTTTAGATTTTTCTCTATTTGATACTTCCATGATGGTATTTGATTTCACCCCTTCCTTTGCCTCACTATCCTGTGCTTTTGTGATAGAACTTTATCAGTTATTAATTTGGCAGCACAATAACATATCCTGTTTACTTCTGTTAAATTGCATGGATCTCTATGGACAGTCCTAATTAGTGTGTTCACTTCTGACTTTTGGGGTTTTAGCCTGTAAGACCCCCCCGTGATATCTCCAGTAGGTCTTTGGAAAGTACCTGTAGCTAGTATTCTTAAGGCTACACATACCTTGGTTTCAACTGGGATGGGTTCTACTCTGTTGGTTCTGGGTCTGAGGTGAGGCCGGCAGAGTTTGGTGAGATGCTGAAGTATGTCCCTGTCCACCCTGTAGCACTCTAGTATCTCCAGATCATGTAGCCCCTGGAAGGTTACCCTGGGTTGGAACACTCTTCTCCTGCTCAGTTTGGGCCAGTTGTCAGCATTATCCTCATCACCACCCTCAGTCTGTAACACAGACAGATGTAGCAAAGCAGCAGCAGCCCCTATCATTTTGTCAGTTAAAATTCCCAAGTGTGTACACCAGTGGTGCAGAGTTTGTGCGAAAACAGACTGAAAGGTGTTTGCATACTTTAAACTGGTGTGCTGCAGATTCTCACTATGTGATTGGATGTCTATGATACATTCCACCTGCCAGCTATATTATTGAGGGGTTTGAATGGGCCACTGTGAGTGGCAGAATCCATATTAGTGATCTGTAGTTCATTTCCTTTATTCTGCTATTTCCTTTTTTTCTCTATTTCCACTGTGTTTAAGCCCTGCAGCATGCCATGCAAACTGTTTTAGCTAGTGTCAACATTGCTGAGCAGCAAAGGCCCTCCCCCGGACATGAACACGCTTATCATTTCCTGAACCAGCTAAGCACAGCTAAGCAGCCTCAGACACACCCCCTTGCTTAGCTGTGCTTAGCTGAGCATAAATAGGACCTGCAGAGCTCCGATGTGCTTACACCAAGCATGACACACCCCCTTTTCATGTCAGCTGCTTCTTCTGCTTACACCAGCACATTATAGCTCCTACATGGTTAGGTACCCATGGATACAGTCTCCCATTTTGCTATACAATAAAGTTAGATAATTTACATACCCCCTAATGGCTTATACCCTTGTTACACCACTACACCAGAGCCTATGGCCTTAGCAACCACTGCTACCTGTTATTGTTATGAGTCTGCATGCTGCCCATTATAATGGCAAAATTCATGTTTCACATTTAATTGACTTTTTACTAATTTTTTTTTTAGTTTCTGCAGGATCATGTTTCACTTTGGCATGCCAATGGCCATAGTTTTGTCCATTGGAATGCCTAATAAACATAATACATGCTTTACTTTGAGCTGTCATGCCTCCATTTTGATTTTTGCAGAAATGTACATGGTTACTAACCGCGTACATTTCTGCTGCAGATTCGGCTCCAACACGGATGCCTGTCTGCTTGCTGGATCACAAATTCACCTTATTTGCATGGTTTTCACCAGGAAATGAGGTGATTTGCATTATTCCGTCGTGTTCGTGCCAGAATAGTGCTGGGAGGCTCATGCCCACCCCCAGCCTTGTTTACTGAATCGCACAGGCTCCAAACTTCATGTTCGAGCTGTGCCACTACGCTTACACAGAGATTAGCTCCATGTAAGCTTTATTAAATCCCGGGGACATTCTTTCACTTTTCTTTTTATATGACACATTCCCTTTCACTGGCACTTTATTAGCAGTTTCAACAAAAACCTTTTGCATATTACTTTTTATTATACCATTATTTTTTATCTTCATAGCTTTATTTTTTCCTTCTCCTAGTTTTCCCTTGGTTTAACAAAATAATATCACATCAATATATTCTTATACTGTATTTTTCTCTCATTTTCTATTTCATCAGTTTTTATTTTCCACATAAATGTTTTTCTGATAACATTTCATTTCTTCATTTATACCTTCTTTTTCTATTTGCTGCTTTTTACCATATCCCAAATTTTTTCATACTTACATTTGAATATGTTTACAACTAATCTTTCATCTGCTCCATTTGTCCAATTTAACACTTTACATAAATTTTGTGAAGCAACATATACTACTGAGTTAATTAACCCTAAACCTCCTTCCTCTTTATTTACATAGCAAAATTCCTTTTTTTTACTGGGTTCAGTCTATAACATCATATGAATAAAAAAATGGCTTGCAACAATTCTTTGTCAAATACCATTAACAACATAAATCCACTTGCTAGATATGATATTTTTCCCATTAGAACTAAATTTATCAAATTAGCCTTTTTCCTGAATGATAATTTATGTTTTCCAGAAAAAATACAAATTTCTATTAACTCCTATTATTTTTCGCATTGAAAGCTACTTACTTTCTTGTTCCCAGTTTTTATATCTGAGATAGATATTTCATTAATTGTAAAATAAATCCCCCATGTTAACTGTATCACCTAATATTTTACTTTTCTCTTTGTTTAAAGTCATAACTATTGCTTTTAAACATTCATTTAAATAAAATATTACTTCTTTCAGCCACATCTTGTTTCTTCTATTGCTATATCTTCTGCATATGATAACAAAACTGGAATTCTTAACCCCTCAGGTGCTATGTATCCTGTTTCCTGTCTTTTATAATTGACTTCACATAGAAACACATTTATAATCAAAGAGTATATTATTGCCCATAAAATAACATCTCATGTCATATTGTATCGAATGCCTTATTAATATCCCCTGTAATAAGTTTAGCTTCTTCTCTTCCATGTATAACATTATCCGCAATCTCTCTATCAGAAATAATTCTTGACATCCCTTCATTTTATGCTGTATATACTGTCTTTCTTAACACCTTTCATCTTCATTTCAAATGTCTTCTGTATTATTCTCATAAAATCTTATAATCATTATTGTTCAATGCTATCTGACTCCAGTTTTCCATTATATGTTTGTCCTCTTTCTTCCAAATAAATTTAGGTATTCCATGAAAACTTTCTTTGCAAATGAAACCTTCATTTAACTATCATCAGCAGCAGCAGCCCTCTTTTCCCATTTACTTCTATATGTGTTTGGGGTATCGTGTTAACTGTCACCAACTCGCCTGATTCAGTGCCACACTCCTGCCTTCTTCAACACTCATGCCTGTCACAGATCTTCTTTCACACAATCCATCCACCTCTTTGCTGGACATCCTCACTTCCTCTTACCTTCTTCCTGCTGGTCCCAAATCTTCCTCACCAGATTGTCTTCTGATTTTCTGCAATTGTCCAAACCACTTTAATCTGTTCATTTTGATCTTTTTTGCAATTGGAGCTACTTTGGCTTCTGCTCTTATGTGTGCATCATACCAGCTTTTTCAGGCACTTCATTTCCATCACCTCTAGATTCTTCAACTGTTCTGCCTTTACTGCCCAGTTTTCTGTACCATACAGTAGTACTGGTTGCACCACTGTCTTGTACACCTTACTTTTCAGCTTCTTTGGCATTCTTCTTTCATAGACTACACCTGACACTCTATGCCATTTGGCTGCAGCCCCTCTGATTCTAGCTTTCACCTCTTAATTCAGACGTCCCTTCTCTTCAACCACCCCAGCCAGAAACTTGAAGCTGTTTTCCTGTTCCACTATCTTTCCTTCTATCTCTATTCTCAGCTTCTTCTGATTTCCCCAATTTACTGTCAATACCATTGTCTTATCTGTGCTTACTTTCATCCCATTTGCATTGAGTTTTGCATTCCATTCTCCTATACTTTGCTGAAGTTCTTGCTTAGAGTCTGTAATGCCACATTGTCTGCATATAGAAACCTTGTTGATCTGTCCCCTCCAACCTGTGTGCTAATGTAGTCCATCACCAGTATGAACAGCAGTGGGCTCAAGCTGAACCCTGGTGTACCCCCACTCCCACTGGGAACCCCTCTGTGAGGCCAAACACTGCTCGTACCTGAGTCATTGGGTCCTTGTACACAGCTTGCACTAATTCTACCAATGTTTCTGGGACTTCAAACCACTGGCTGCTCAACTTTCTCTTAGTTTAAATGAAGCTGTAGACATCAAATGTTTTTTAAAGTATAGAAAATCTGCCATTTATTCTGTTTGATGCATTAAGGGTTAACATCAGTGTTTTCCTATTGGTTAACTGTTAACAAATTTGGTTTAAACATGGCTGCATTATTATGTGGTTGTTTGTTTCTGATGAAGTCTTCGGATGAATAGCGAATTAATAAATTTGGTTTACTCTAAAAGAATCATGTCAAGCACCTGTTTCGACCAATGTACTTTACTGTTTGGTTGCTTCTCTCTGGTTCCTGGTTGCTTTGGGTTTTCATTGGTGGTGGTTTTGTTTGCGGAATAAACCATGGAAGGTGTTTCTAATGATGAATTGATGGACATGATGGTACATTTGACACCTAATATGCATGAAAATGCTTTAAACAAATTGACTTCTGCAGTGGGAGAATTACAAAACACCCTGGCAAATGTTATGAGTAGACTAAATGAAATGGATCAATGTTTTAGTTATGAATTTTTGAATGACTCCTATGATAGTGAAGAAACTGTTATTCCAACTGTTATAGATCACAATTCCATAAGAAATGAAGTTTTCAAAGATGTTACTTTCTTTTTAAATGACAATTATGACCCATTTCAAATTGTTGGGACTAGACAGGAGCACCACATCAACAGAGGTAATTTTCTTGAACTGTTTGATTAAATGGAAAAGCGTTTAAAGCACTTTTGTAGTTTAGTGGTTGAGAACAACTACTTTGAACATTGTCTAAGACTAAACATCACACCTAAGGGTTTGAAATTTTATAAATTTCCCAATGTTGTAAGCAAGGACACCTCTATCTATCATGAGTTGGTTTCCTTTTTCAGTAAAGCTGGAAAATAAATTTTAACCTTGCTTATAAAATACAATGTTTCTATTATTGACAGTCTAAAGAAAAGTCTGACTGGCTTGGATACTACTATTAGAGCACAATTGCAACATTGTAGCAATTTACAAGATAAATATGATACTGTTTTTAACAATATATCCAAGTTTGAGAAGGCAGCTGTGTTTCGTAAGCAGAAGAAAAGTCAAAGGGATGTGTAATCTTATGAGTCAGGCAATGCCTTCCTGTTGGATCAGGCGAAACGACTTTATAATAATAACAACAAGAAAACCTATCAGAAAAGTTATCCTGGAAATAACACTTTTTTTTTAATGTACAGACCTCTAACATGCAGAGTGTGCATAGTTCTAACACATTAGGTGGTGATCAGACTGTCTCTTTAAATTCAAGAACTACTGAAAGCATAAATGAGGCTGCAGAGTCATGTGACACAGCTCATGTAGAGAGTAATGGAGGGCCAGGAACATCTGAGCATACTAATGCTCAAGAGTTTAAAGACTTCCCAGGTTCAGTTAACAATAATGCTGGTTCTGTACAAGAATTTGATAGAATGACCACTCGTTCAGCTAATAGTAATTTTTTGAGGCAGAGGAGCCGGAGTTACAACACCAGAAGTTGAGGGAGAAGCCTGAACAGCAACTATTGAGATAAAACTTAAAAAAAAAAATGAGTACAAAGACTTTTGGAAATGTTTATAATTTTACCAAACAAATAAAAAACTAGCAACGGATGGAGTCAGGCATATACAAATCCTAAATACAGACAAGGATTTGTAAAATAGAATTCAAATCACAGTTCAGCATGCAGGCACAAAAAGTCCAACTGGATACAGTACCATAAAAACTCCTTTATTGTAGTCGACAAGAGGTAAGCACTTTCACTATTCAGCTTCATCAGACCATAAAACAACTACTGATACAACCACTATTTAAACTCAACATAGATCAAGCAATAACCAATGATAGAATCACATCAATCAAACCATTAATTAAGCAATAAAATAATTAAGACTTAAAATATATATATATATATATATATATATATATATATATATATATATATATATATATGTATATATATAATTTGTGTGTGTGTATATATATATATATATATATATATATATATACATCTATGTAAAAAGTACAAAAAAACTGATGATAATAAGGCACATACAAAAGAAATAAATATATAAATAAAAACAAACAAACAAAAAAGGAACAGTGTAAGCCTGCACACTTATGTTGCCTCCTTTTCTTCAAAACGGGCTTAATAGAGGCCCTTTCATTCAACCCCCTGCCCCTATCAGCACGGAGCATAATGATCCAACAGGCCTCTCTATGTTCAGTATGTGTACACAAATCACCTTCTCTAATACTAGGACTAATAGTTTCAATAACCCTAAAGCTAAAAGTATGTGACATCCCAGACTCTAAAACATGTTTGGAGGGTGCGTTATGCTGGGAACCCTTCCTGATGTGATATATATGCTCCCTCATCCTATCTCGTAGGACCCTGTTGGTTTTACCAACATAGAAGGAGCGACAGATGGTCCATTCAGCCAAATATATCACATGGGGGGGTCATACAATCTGCAGAGGCATGAGAAACAAATTCTTTGCACAAATCAGGATGGAAAAAAGATTTGGCAGTGTTAATATAAGCACAAGAACTACAACTGCCACAGGCAGAAGTAAAGCCAGAATTTAAAGGCGAAGTATTATGGTTCTTCTCATAGCACAAAACTCTTTTCAAATTCTTACAGTTCCTAAACCTGATTTATTAGTTTGGTTACACTGTTCCTTTTTTGTTTGTTTGTTTTTATTTATTTATATATTTATTTCTTTTGTATGTGCCTTATTATCATCAGTTTTTTGTGCTTTTTACATAGATGTATATATATATATATATATATATATATATATATATATATATATATATTTTTTTTTTTTTTTTTTAAGTTTTTAATTATTTTATTGCTTAATTAATGGTTTGATTGATGTGATTCTATCACTGGTTATTGCTTGATCTATGCTGAGTTTAAATAGTGGTTGTATTAGTAGTTGTTTTATTGTAGGATGAAGCTAAATAGTGAAAGCACTTACCTCTTGTCGACTACAATAAAGGAGTTTTTATGGTTCTGTATCCAGTTGGATTTTTTGTGCCTGCAAGCTGAACTGTGATTTGAATTCTTTTTTACAAATACTTGTCTGTATTTAGGATTCGTATATGCCTGGCTCCATCCGTTGCTAGTTTTTTATTCATTTGGTATATTTATCTTTATTTCAGCAACGGAGGACTTACCACCTGGTTTCCACTACTTTGTTTTTATTTTAATGTTTATAATTTGTCTAATATTTGTTTGCAAGATGTTCATTACAAAACTTTAAACTTAGGCTTGAACTTTGTTCATAGTCAATGTGCTAATGAAACTAGAACTATTGTTGACTTTAAAAAGTATGTTAGGAAGCTGAATTTAAGTTTTATTTTGAATGGTATCAGTCCTAAGATTAAGTTCTGTAAACCTTCCAGTTATAACCTGATTTTACATCACACTTTCAAGGTATTTGAAAGATGTTGTGAAGAAGAAATAAGGCAATGTTGTAAGAATAAATCTAAAAATGTGTTTTTTAATTTAAGTCAGAATGAAATTAGAGCACTAAATGATTTAAAGAGTTTCAAACATCTTAGATATATGAAGGCAGACAAGGGGAGGAACTGTCATAATGACATGAGAGTTATGTTAATACAATTGAACAAATGCTGAGTAATGAATTAGAATACACAGAGGTTAGAAAATGTGATGTGTTGAAAGTCATAGAAATGTATATGACAACTTATATAAGTTATTAATGAATGTTATTAATCTGGAATTGGCCAATTTTCTGCATATTAATGAACCAGAAATAGGTGTGCTGTTTGGTATCCCTAAATTACATAAAAGCTTTCAGAATCCCCCCTTTAGACCGATAGTTTCTGTGCCTAGATATAGTACAAAGAATATTTCTCTGTTTCTTGATTATGTTTTCAACTTATTGGTTAAGAAACTGGAATCGCATATTAGTGACTCATGGGATTTCCTTAACCAAACTAGAAAATTTTATGTGAGGACAGAAATTTCTGACAATACTCCTTCTTTTACCATGATTACAGTGGATATTTCTTCCCTTTATATGTCGATTCCTGTAGAAGAGGGGTTAAAATTGTTGTCATTTTTTACAAAAGGGAAATACAACACACATCAAGTATATCTATACAGAACTTTAATGGATGTAGTGTTAATGAATAATTATTCTATTTTTAACACTAAGTTTTACAAACAAAAGAAGGGGGTAGCAAGGGGGGCGACAGTAGCCCCCTCCTTTGCTAACTTAGTTTTAGGATGGTGGGAGAAAAAATTCTTACCAGACATTTCTATGTATGACAAGATTTTGATGTACTGCTGTTTTGTTGATTATTTATTTTTTATTGTTTTAGAATTTGATTTCGATTTGAATAATTTTATGCTAGAATTGAATAATAGTTGTACTTTTCCAGAATTTACAACTGGAAACTTTGGTCTTCATGTGAATTTTTTGGACATAGATTTAGAGTGGGATGGTGCCAAATTTATTTCTAGAATTCACAGAAAAGAAACTTTTAGTAATAGCTATGTCTACTTTAAAAGTGGGCGTCCTATGTACATTAAAAGGAATATTCCATGTGGCCAATATATTACAGCCTCCAGGATGCTCAGTGATGACCAAGATGTTTTGAATGAAATAGAATTTATCAAGAAATTATTCTTGGAAAGAGATTATAGCTTGGACTTACTTAACAATAGAGCGGATGAAAGCATTAGTGTTAGAACCAATACATTTCCACCCATTATTATATATGGTTTCACTAGTAAACAGATTACCAATGAAGCAAGAGATGAATCTTTCAACTCCCATTTTGCTTCAAGGTTTTGTTTGGACATGATGTGGATTCCATGTCCATTAAAAAATATTGTCAAAAAACAATTGGAAAAATTTTGCTAGGACATGAGAACTTGGCAAAAGTAGTGGGGGATAGACCCCAGTTTAAAAAAAAAGAAAAATGGAAACATTAAACAACTGTTAGAATTTTCAGGGACAAAAATTATAACACCTTGTACTAATAAGGTCTTTGGTATTTATAAATGTTTGAACTGTAGGATGTGTAGGTTTGTTTCTGAGGGCCCCTTCATAGACTTATCACATTGTAACAGAACTATAAAAGTGCCAGGTAGATTTGATTGTTCCTCTACTGGGGTTGTTTATATTGCTTTATGTACGTCATGCATATCATTTTATTTTGGCATGACCACCAGAAGTCTGGGTAGTAGAATTAGGGAACATGTATATGCTATTATGACTAATGATGAGAATAATGCACTGTATAAGCATTCAGTAAAATGTTCCAGTTTTAAGAAATTCATTTTTTCTGTTTTGGACGTAGTACATACGGACTTGGGGGGGGGGGTTAAGATAAAGTTGAAAAGAAGGAAGTTGAGTGCCAGATTCGGCTAGCTGCTCACCTTTCTCCTGGTTTAAATGAAGCTGTAAACATCAAATGTTTTTTAAAGTATAGAAAATCAGTCATTTATTCTGTTTGATGAATTAAGGGTTAACATCAGTGTTTTCCTTTTAGTTAACTGTTTAACTAATTTGGTTTAAATATGGTTGCATTCTTATGTGGTTGTTTTCTTCTGTTGAAGTCTTCAGATGAATAGAGGGTTAATACATTTGGTTTATACTAAAAGAATCATATCGAGCACGTGTTTCTACCAGCGTACTTTACTGTTTGGTTGCTTCTCTCTGGTTCCTGGTTGTTTTGGTTTTTCATTGTTATTCTCCAGTCATCTGAAATACGCCTTTCTCTCCACACTGTTATAAGTACCTTCAGAAGCTATTTCTCCCCTATCTCACTCAGCATCTTTATCATATCTGCTGTAACATCAGCTGAGCCTGCTGCTTTCCCTGACTTCATTGTTCTTATTGCTGCTCTTACTTCTTCTAGGGTGGGTTTCCCTTCTTTGCTCATCTTAGGCTGTTTCTGGGGCAGTACAACTTCTGTGGAGTTTTCTTCATTCAGAAGCTGCTAGAAATACTCCTTCCATCTGCCGTTGATGTCCTGTGGACTGGTGAGCAGATTGTTGCTGGCATCCCTTATGAAGGGTGTCTGACTATCTTCTTTATCTTTCTTTCTTTGCTTTGCAACCTGATATAGTTTCTTTGTGCCACTTACTGAGTCACATTCCGGAAGGTGGTAGAGTGCCTCTGATGCCCTATTCTTTTCTATTGCAACTTCTTCCTTAGCTTCTTTGTTAGCCAACCAGTAGTCCTTCCTAGCTTGGTCAGTCTTTTCTATCTTCTACTTCTTTCTGCACTCCTTCTTTCTTTTGATGACTTCCTGGACCTCTGCCTTCAACCAACAGCTTTCCTTATGTATGTTATTTCCATACCTGGTTTGGCCACATATCTTTTCTGTAGTCCTAATACATGCTGCTCTTAGGCACTGTCATTCTTGCTCAACTCCACTTATTTACTCTTCTTCCTGGGGTGCTAGAGCCCTGAGTAATTCATTGAACTGCTGTACTTTCTCTACAATCAACTTCCAGGTCTTCAGCCTGGTCTCTGTTGACCTTAGAGCTTTCTCTGACTACTGCTTGCAGCTGATTGTGGCAACTAGTGGTTTATGCTGTGGACTGACTGTTTCACTAGGCATGACTTTGCAATCATGGATTCTACCCCAGTGCCTTTTCCTTACTAGGAGGAAGTCGATCTTAGTAGTATGTTGGCTACTCTTGTATGTGATCTTGTGACTCTCTTTCTGAACCATTTGTTGGCTACTATTAAGCCATTTGCCAGACAGAAGTCTAGAATGGCTTCTCCTTCTTTATCCCTGCTGCCCTACCCATGTGAACCAAGGCAGTTCTCATAACCTGTTCTGTCTGTCCCGATATGTGCATTTACGTCACCCATTATCAACACCAATTCATGTTGTCCTGCTTTATCTAATAGGTCTTGCAACTGCTGTCTGGATGCACTCTTTTCCTCACTATCACAACCTTGACCCTGAAATGTAACCATTCATTCAAAATATTTTACAAATATTCTTTTTTTCTGCCATTACATTATATTTTATACATTTCATATCCTAGTCTATCTGGTCCTGCATTTGATTCTATATTCACTTGTTCTAATACTTTATCTAGCTCCTGTAGAGAAATCTCCTTTTCAAATTCTTTATTTTCTTGCTCTGAAAACTTTTTTACTTCCCATATTGCTTTCAAATTATTCTTTTTTCTTTGTGTCTTGTACATATTCTACTTCTATATTCATAATTTGCTCCAGTGTTCTTTCTATTTCTCCTTTTGCATTTTTCATTTCTCTCATTACACTAATATATTCTACTAATCTCTTTCCTCTTGTAAAACTATATTTGAATAATAGCTATTTCATTTTCTCTTGATTTTTTGCTATATAATTCATTTTCATTATCAAAATACTCTCTATCATTATTTTCTAAGTGTTATAATGCATCTTTATATGATCTCTTATACTTTTCCTTATCCACTTTTTTACATCATACTGCCACTGTAAGTAGCATTTTTTATATTTAATCTTAAGAAACATCCATCATTCAGACCAATTTTATAAAATGCTCTCATTGTAATACGATCCATCCATAACTGTATTATTTATCTATTTCCTTTTTCATCCCATGTTTCCTCATTTAACTTTTTATTCTTTTGCCTATTTTTATATATTCCTTGTTTTCCTGTACTTCTATCCATACTGCTAGATGATCCAAAAAAGTTGTAATTGTTTCTCCTCCCCCTATATCTAATCCTTTTGATATTATGAAGTAATCTATGTCACTTCTATAAGTCCATGTATTTCTTTATCCCAGAGTACTAATTTACCACGTCTCATAGCTTCTTTGTTTCCTTTCTTTCTATGTTTTACTCTTAAATCACAATTACAATCTCCTGTCACTATAGTATTCATATTTATCACTACATTAACTAAAATTTGGTGAAATCAACCTCTTTTTCTCTAAAGTAGCATGAGCATGCAACGCTATAATTCCATATACTTGTTTTTTTTTTCATTTTAAATCCACAATAGTTATTCTTCCCATTCTTATTAAAGTCATATCTAAATGTTTACTTATTTCTGCAAAATATTCCTATTCAAGAACAGCTGTCATTTCACAACTTCCAAATTATTTCTGTTTGTAATCTTTATTCATTCGTGTTAGGATCTTGTATCTTCTAAAACAACTACATTTACATCACATTTATTTCACCATTCTAAAACTCCCATCCTTCTCTCTATATTCTTAATACTATTCAGTTACAGAAAAGACTGTAAAATTATTACTTCCCCTTTTCCTTCACTTTCTAGAAATAATAATTTTAATTCTCATCCATTTCCTTTTTTCTTTAATGCTTTTCCTTTTAAATTTTCTTGTAACACCTGTTACCCTCATACCAATAGAATTCTTTTTTATTTTACTATTTCCCAATTTATATCTTCCTCCTCACTTATTTCAGAGCCTTCAATTACTTCTTTTTTCTTCTTCTTTGTCTTCCTTATCTAATTTATCTTCTATTCCTCCCACTTCTAATGTTTCTTCTCTTTGCTATTTTTCTTTTCATTTTCCTTTGATCTCAATATTACTTTCACCAGTGGATTCTGTATGCCTTGCACAATGTGCAGGATTAGTGCAGGGGCTCTAGCAGCCAATATGTCTGCCGTGCGATCCAGGAACAGCCTGCAGGGGTGTGCACGAGCGCTCCTACACTAGTCCTGCACGGACTAAGCTCTTGTATGCAAATCACCCCATTTGCAGGAGAAATACATGCAAATGAGGTAAATTTGTTATCCAGGAAGCTTGCAACCGGCCGTGCAGGACTAGTGCAATCTGCAGAAATGTACTCGGTTAGTAACTGAGTACATTTCTGCAAAATCCAAAACTGAGCCATGACAGCTCCAAATAAAGGCTGAATATCAGTCAGGAAGCATGCCAGTGGCCAAGTATAAGGCCATTGGCATTGCAAGCAACATAAAAAAAAAATCAACTTTTATTTTTTTAGTGGATCTTAGCTGTTTAAGCATAGAGCAGTGGCGCGCAAACGGAATCGGGGGGAAAATAATAAAATAAACTGAAAATAAGCATTGTAACTAAAATCACTATTCTGCCATGCAAGTCAATGGCAGGCAGAATACAACATGGCCAGTGAGTAGTGGTTGCTAAGGGGGGAGGCTCAGTGTGAGACATGTAACTATGCATTAGCAGGCAATCTTATGCAAATGAGGGGAATGATAGTGAATCCCAGTTTTCCCCAGCATGCTTGTCAGGTCCCAAAAGTGTAAGAGTAGGAATAGCATGGTGCAAGCCTAGGAGGTAGCTGACATCATAGGGGTGTGTCAGGCATACTGTAAGCTGATTGGAGCCCTGTGGCTCGGGTTTGCTCCTAGCTTAGCACAGCTAAGCAAGGGGGTGTGTCTGAAGGGTCTATATTAGATGAACAAATTATCAAAATGTCGAATACAACATGCTCGACACACTTTCAATGAAGTTTCATCTAATCAAACCCTTAAAATAATGAAAACTGGAGTTCCAAAAAGTTTTGTTTGTCCCATACCTTCCCTACACTAACATGCAACACACACACATACAACTAATACATATAAACACATACGTTCTCTCATCATTCAACAACTTTCAAACCTAAACACACTCTTCCACTTCACCCCCCCACACCCCCTAACTATATATATATATAAACTCCTAGATCACTCTACATTGGGGAAAGGGCAATTACCTGGTAATTGCAACATACACACACAAGTACAGAATTCACTTACCTAGCCATTCCAGACAGTGTAGCGTCCTTACATCACAAGCTACACTCACCACCATGGCCAACTAAAACTTTTTGGAACTCCAGTTTTTGTCTTTTTCAGTTTTTGATTAGATGAACGATTGATGAAAGTGTGTCGAGCATGTTGTACTTGACATTTTGATTGTTCATTCATCTAATAGGAACCCTGTCTGAAGCTGCCTAGCACTCTTTAAATTGCCCAAGCTGGTGTGCGCACCGTGCACTGGGTTTTAAAGGAAGAAAAAAAAGTTAAACCAGGAAATGGCAGTACTGCGCACATTTGAGCACTCTGTTTGCGCAGCGCACCCCTGGGCTTAAACAGGAAGGCAATGGGAAGGGAAAACAGCAGTAGGAAGGTAATCAAGGAGAACTAGTATAGCTGGCAGATGAAATGTATCAGAATCAGCCAATTACACAGGCAGTAGACCAGCCCAGCCCAGAACACTACTATAAACTATGCAAAGACCTTCCCCTCTGGTTTTCCCATACTCTACACCCCCAGTGTATACAAGCGGGGAACTTTTAACAATCAAAAAAACAAAATGATAGGGGCTGCATCAGCTATCATACAACAACTTGTGGAAGAGGCTGAGGGTGGTGAGGATGTGAATGCTGTCAACCAACCCACAGTGAGGAGACAGAGAAGAGTGTGCAGACCCAGGGTAACCTACCAGGGGCTACATGAGCTGGAGATAGTGGAGCACTATAGGTTTGACAGGGACCTCCTACAGCAAATTGTTGAGCTGTGCCGGCCACACCTGTCACACAGAACAAACAGAGGGGAACCCAACCCAGTGGATACTAAAGTATGTGTAGGCCTAAGAATACTAGCTACAGGCACCTTCCAAAGGCCAACTGGGGATATGATGGGGATCTCACAGGCATCAGCATCCAGGGTACTCCACCATTTCCTGGATGCCATGTCAGCACATGTCGGTGAGCACTTATATTTTCCCAACACCCGTGAGGCATTGGCCAGCAATATGCAACCACCAAATAGCAGAATACCCTGCGGTAGTGGGTGCTATAGACTGCATGCACATATGCATCAAGGCACCACCCGGTGAGTGGGGTAGGGTCTACATAAACCGCAAGGGTTTTCACTCCATCAACTGCCAGGTCATGTGCGATGCCCAGGGCATAATACTGAATGTGTGTGCTGGCTGCCCTGGAAGCTATCATGATTTCCACATCTGGCATCTGATGCAGCTGTACCAGAGATTTGCCAATGGGGACATCCCTCACGGTCACCTATGCTAGATACGCACTGGAACCGTGGCTGATGACACCCATCAGAAATGCACACACACCCAAACAAGAACTCCATAATGAGGCACATGTACAGACCAGAATTATAGTAGAGCATGTGTTTGGAATGCTCAAGTCATGGTTCCAGTGTGTGGACACATCCGGTGGAGTCTTGCAGTACTTACCAGCTACATACACCCAAATTGTCATCGTATGTGCCATGCTACACCATTGCCAAGGCCTCCACAGGCACAGAGTGACTCAGAGGAGGAACAACCTGAGCCTGCCCCAGTAGGCACAAGGAGGCATGCCCACTATGCCCTGGTCTTGACAAAGAGGCAACACATAGCACATACACTGACACAGGAGGGACCCAGGGAATAACACCTCTCTCCAACACTCGCATACAGTAAAAGGGATGCCAAACATGACACTACCTGTGCTCAACCATGTGTAGATAGTGTACTATGTGCATCCGACATAGGCAGCCCTGCAGCACCACCCTCAATACTGGGACAGCCACAAGGTAAGTGATTCACACATGCCAGTCAGGGGGGGTTCACATACCCAACAACAGTCACAGCCAGCATGACAGGTGTAGACAAACACAAACAAAGGCTGTGCTATGGCCCCTGAATGATGCCTATGGGTAACCTTCCCCCCCAGGCCTACACAGACAGACCACAGCAGGTTAGGCAGTGGGACGTTAGTTCTGAAGGGTAGGAAGTCAGAAACTAATATGTAGGTAAATCAAAACTAAGATCTGTAGTACACTGGTATGCCTCTAGTCAGCATGATAGGTTATAATACAGAATGGAATGGAGTACATGACATACCAGTACAGCCATAGCAAATGTGTACAGGTGTCAGGTGTGCCCCCCATCCTACGAAGTAATGTAATAAGTCAGGTGTGCCCCCCTTCAATCCTGTGTAGAAATGTAGAAATAGTCAGATGTGCTCCCCCATCCTATATAGAAATGTAGTAACAGTCAGGTGTGCCCCCCAATCCTGTATAGAAATGTAGAAATAGTCAGGTGTACCCCCCATCCTATGTAAAAATGTAGTAACAGTCAGGTGTGCCCCCCCAATCCTGTGTAGATATATAGAAATAGTTAGGTGTGCCCCCCAATCCTGTGTAGGAATGCAGACAGTCAGGTATGCTCCCCCAACCCTACATAAGTATGTAATAATTGTCTGGTGTGCCCCCCCAATGTGATGTACACACATCTTAACAGTCAGTTGTGCCCCCCCCCACAACCCTATGTAGACATGTACAGTTTCTCTAGGTCACAGTTAGTGTAAATGAATCACCAGCAACAACCATATCTGTTTAGATATTAATATATTTACACACACACACACACATATACATCTACATGTTGGAATACATTCTCTGTACTGTTGAATGACTGGGCTGGATGATATGTTTGTGAATACAGCATGGTGAAGTATATCTGACATGGTGTAGTGGGAAATCACTTTGTCTATGGTGTCCAGGGTCCTGGGTTTGAACCTTGCAGAGGCTGTTTATTTTGTTGCTGGGCAGAACAAGAGCTGTTGGATACAGTGTGATTAAGGCACTTTTGAGCAATTGTAAGCGGGTTTGCATGGGTTTGCGTGGAGGTAAGCATTGCCAACCTCTGGTTACAGTGTCTTACACTGATTTAGCTTCTTAATTGCTTAACCAGTGTAGGCATTGCTTACCCCGTGCAAACAGACTTAAACCCGCTTACTACTACTTAAAAGTGCTTACGCCCATTTGCTCCTGCGCTAATTTCTTTAAAAGAAAAGAAAAAGGGATTGATAGGAAAGTGGTGAAAAAGGGGCACAAAGAGGGAAAGTCAGTAGGGAAACTAGCCAGGGATATGCAGGAAGGGTGTAGGGACGGTCCATAGCTGCCCATTTCTTCTACAGCAACAGCTGTGCATATACACTGAATTTGGAGGTAGATTTGGACACTCAAACCCCTGGAACTGGATGAGGACAACAATAATAAGTTGTGATGCCAATTAGAATGGATTACATGTGTCCAGTGGACACATGTACGTCATGGACAGCTATGTATGGGGCGTGATTTTTTTGTGGGAACAGATTACACTTTTTTTTTCAGGTGAGAGTGGGATTTTGGGGATGGGCAGTAGGTATATTTGGAGAGGTAGGTTGGGTAGGTTAACAGACAAGACAAACAAGACACATACAGGGGCGGTATATGATGCATGTGGGGGGTAAATATCTTGATGGGGAGTGGTGTTGGGAAATCAGTAGCCCATAAGCCCCCTAGTGTAAGCAGTGAAACTGAGGTTCCCACCCATGGCCATTCACCACTGCACCTTCACAGCCCTGAAGGTGGCTATGCTGGGGGCTGAATCACAGAGCCAGGCTGACCCTCTAGTCATGACACGCATCCCTCGAGCTGGCATAGCAGATCACCAAACTGCTGGTTGATCTCTCTATGCACCCCGACCTGGTACAGGTGATAGGTGCCTGTCCGTGCCCGCTCCCAGGGAGTGGGCGAGGCTCATCCCCTGAGGCGGTTCCACCCAAAGGTGGTACAGGACCAACGGAGAGGGAGTTCCCGGGTTGGGCCCCAGACATGCTGGTGCCCAATGCCACGGCCAGCTTTGGTGGGACAGGTGGGTCCGCTGGGACTGGCCTTCCCAAGCATGCTATAGTGTTTAGATTTCATCACATGTGGATTAGCAATAGTCAACACATTCCAGGGTTAGGTATAACTGCATGCATAGATATTTCCATTAACCCAGACACCAGATATGGAACAGTTGCATAGCAAACAGAACACATGCATATATGGGACCACAGTGGTAATAAGAACAGCACGCAGGTACATTGATGGCACCATGCCACCAGAGTTGGAATAATTCAATATAGCACATGCATGGGAACCATTAGAATATTTATCAAACAATTGGACAGCATCACAACATAGGTGTCATTACATACCAGTTGGGGTGGGTATGTTGATTACTGTTGGAGATATGGTAGGGGTATGTCAATTAACAACTTGTATATTCCTGTAGTCCACATTACTTTCCTAGTCAGTGCTGTTATCTGTACCTTACAAGTCTTACTACACTACCCTATAGCCTTAGTTTGGACAGTGATATGGCTGTCATCATCATTACACATGAACTGGTTTTACCTGCAGTATGCACTTCTTATCTGGTACACCTGTGGAGGGGATGTATGTTAACACTAACTGCTTCTACACATACTCCCAGGTTCCGGGTTGATGTTGTGCAAATAGCTATCCAACTCTTTTTGCACAGATTCTGACCTTGGGTTGACCAAATGCTGGTGTGTCGAGGCATATCTAGAATATTGCCCTCTTCCACCTTTAGTGACCTGACACACACATATACATGCTTTCCTACACAGTTATATTATGTAGCACAGTGTGGGTGACAGTGATCAATGATACTTTATTATTCAGCAAAACTGCAACACTCACAATCTCCTACAATACCAGAGTGAACAGTACCAGTACAGGTTATAATGGCCTGTATTTCTCAGTACAGTGTTCGTATCCAATGTACCTGTGGGAGCAATGTTTGTTAGCACTACCTGACTGTTGCCACACAAAGTTCCAGATTAGACATTAGTATTATGCACATACATCTCACTTTGTTAGTGTACACACTCTGGTCACAGCTTGACAACATGGGAGTGTAGAAAGGACATACTTGTAATATTACTCTATTAACAGTTTTGGGGGTTGCTACAGTGACAGGTTAGTTCTCATAGATGTTTGACAATCACTTTTATTCCCTGTTTGCTGGTTAAACATCTGGGATCATCAAACAGACTTACCAGTGGGACAGGGGGACAGGCAGCAGATATGGGCCCATATACTTTACATTTTGACCTCATCTGTACAGTTGTAGGGTATGATTCTGTAAGAAGAGTACTACCACTGGCAGGATTCAAACCATGGCTGTGTGTGCTAAAAAAACAAGTTTACATCTCAGTTGCATGTGCTAGTCAGGTTTTGTTGTCTGCATTTTCCCTCTTTTTTATGTGTCTTTCAGTTGTACTAAATGGCCTCTGGGGATTACACCTGTCATATATAAGCATTCCTACACATTCAGTTTATGATGCTCAGTGTGGGTAACAGTGCTTAATATAACAGTACTATTACATGGTTGCTAATCTATATTACCATATGATATCAGAGAATACACATGCTGTCCAGCAGCTAGACCTTTATTGTCAGGCTATTACACTTTTATTGACATACAAATGATGTGAGTCTCTTCCTGCCATATTCTCTAGTGTATGCAGTGCTTGCCTTGAACAATGCAGGTTTTATACAGGCAATTAATTTACTACTACTTTTAGTTTTATTTCCTATTACAGTAAATGCATGAGTATTACTGACCTGCTTCGTGTCGCAACTTCGCCAGGTGACTGACGTGGGCCTGCTGGTTCACGGCCCTCTCCATTGCAGCTGTGGGGGACATAAGAGGAATATTTAGCCATACCTATCCATTATATACCTAAGCAGGTAATTATTACACACATAGTGGGGTGATACTTACACACAACTGGAACACCTCCTGCTGCTCTAGCCTCTTGGCTCCACTCCTCCAAGAGGTCCCCCTTACGCTGCTTCAGGTCGGCATAGTGATATCTGACCTGCTCACCAGTTCAGGGTATGCCAGTGGCACTGGTGAGGTCATGGGTGAGATGGTCCCAGGCCTCCTCCTTATATTGGGAGCCCTGGTACTGGCCCTGCAGCAGTCTCTGATCATGATCTTTGACAAGGAGTCCAGCCATGACCTTGGACTCCTGGATGCACCAGTGCTGTGCCCAAAAGTGCACACCTTCTCCCCTTACTGCCATTGTGCCTGCAAGGGGAAGTTACAACCAGTTATGAGATGTATTCCCACCTCTTGGGTTTAAGTAGGGTCAATTTCCTGCACTTTTCCGTGATTGACTGGTTTGGAAAAGGCTAGGCTATGGCATACCTGCTTACCTAGGGTTGGCATTGTTGAAATGTGTATAATGCTGGGCACAGTGAGTTAGTTTGCCTACATGTTGCTTACACCTCCTAAGCTGGCATGTGCAATGCTTAGCATTGCTTACATTAGACTTTGCATTATAATTCCTTTTTGGCATTGAGTTATTATTCATTGCACCCTATATGTATGCCTGGTATCCATGATTCATGTGTACGTACACTGTATGGGGTCCTTGTGTTTTACTGGGGACTTCAACATTCTATTACAATTATACCTGACTTCTGGCCTTACTGCTGTACTTCAGTTCATATATTTATGTTATGTAGTGGGTTAAGGCACATATGTCTGTATACTGATTCCTTTCACAGGTTCAGTTTGGTTTTACTATGGTGAAGACTTGTTTACTGATACCTCATTCTTCTGTACTTCTGTGATGGCTTGATGGTTATCTACTGTGACAATGGTGTATAGGGTTCTGTGTTGAAGACCTGCATGGCTGTTTATTTTGTTTATGGGCAGAACAAGGGCCATTGGATACAGAGTGATTAAGGGATTTTTGAGCATTTGTAAGCGGGTTTGTGCAGGTTTGCATGATGGTAAGCACTGCTAACCTGCTGTTACATCTGCTTACAGAGAGTAGGCTTCAAAATTGTTTAACCAGTGTAGGCATTGCTTACCACCATGCAAATGGGCTTAATTTTACTTACTAGTGTTTAAATATGCTTACTACTGCTTATTGGTGCTTAAACCTGCTTACTACTGCTTTATTCATTATGACGCTGACACCTCACATGTACATTTACTGCAGTACTACAGTTCATAAATATATGTTATTTTTTGGCTTATGCAACATAAATATTAGTCATAACATGCTTTGCCATGGAAAATGGAATGTGCTGCAGTGCGACTCGTACCAGGAATGCCTGCTCGTAAGGTGAATGCTCTGCCCACTACACTATTGCTATGCTGGTTAATTTGCATATATCTTCCTTGTTATCCTATTCAGCCATTTAAGCTGCATTAACTGTAGCTAAGCGATCGGCACACCAGCGCACCTACGGTTAGCATTACTCGCATTTTAAAATAAAAAAATATATAGGGTTTGTTTATTTATTTATGTATACTTTTGCTGTTGTACACAAGGGGGGCTGTTGATGGGGTTATGAGGACATCTATGAATGGTCTCGCTCATTTCTTACCCCTTTCTGCTGTTCTTCATTACGGGGGCATGTATATTCTGAGAGCTCTGCTCTCAGACACGCCCCTGTTCTCTTACATGCTCCGTGTATGGCTAGAAGCTCAGGCAGCGCACTTCATTACTATGCATGATGCGCTGCCATCCTGCTCCTAAACGGCTACCTCCGTGCAGGACTAAGCTAGTCCTGCATGGAGGAATAGTAAATCGGGGGGTGAGTCTTACAATCCATCCATAAATGGCCAATTTTATTACATTTGTAACATTTCAGTTCACATTTACTTGCATCATGACCCAGTTCCCCAAAGATATGACATTTCTTTTTGTCACATTTATTTATCAAATGTCCTACTTTTTCTCAGAAAATATGTTGGGTTGTCCCCAGTATTTTACCACACCTTTATTTCCATCAATATTTATCATACTTGGAATATGTATGATTTCATCTTTTTCTGTCTTTAATGCAACATTACATTTCCATTCACCAGTCTATACACCCCTTCTTTGCATAAACATTCCAGATATCCTTTTAAAGTCCCCTTTTCTGCTTTTGTTTGAAATTTTACATCAATGTTCTTTTTTGTTGTTCTGCTAAATGCTTTTATTACATATACGTTGCAAGGATTACAGTCCTTTTTTTCATATTCCCCAAGGATATTTTCCAGTGTAAAAACAATCTTAAATATAATGTCATAAAGTATCTTTTTGTTTATAAGAATGAAAGCTCTTACCTGTTGGACTTTAACACCCAGATGAACCATTAAGTTATCCCAAACTTCATAGCTATCCAATTCTTTTTCTTCTTTATTTTGAATCTATAGTTCTACTGCAGATTCTCATTTTCTTTCTTCTTTTTTGTTGCTCCCTGGCACCTTCTTTCATTTTTTTCTGCATAGGATATCATTTCAGTTTCTTCATCATTTTTTTTAGAATAGACTCTGGTTCCTTTTTTTGTACTTTATCCATAATATATTTTCAAGAAACATCTTCAATTTCTGTCTCAGTCTGCATCAGCATCTCTCTCAATATATCATCCTGCAGTCTTCCCACCTGGAGGGTTGTAATAACACAAGACTTGCATACGGATTCCTCTTTTTGGTTTCAGAAAATAAGTTTTACTGAAAAACAGATTCTTAATCCTCCACAATCTTACTCGTAATCTCCACAGCACTGGTATTCACCTATGTGCCTTCCACAGTCTTCTCCACATCACACGCTGTCCTCCCAGCTGCCCCTGTGGTAGGAAAAGAAAGTGCATACTCACTCATTGGCTCCAAAGCTATGAGGAGGGAAACTTCCCTAATGCCCTTGCCAAGTTTACCTATCAGTATCAATACCACTTTGGGTCTCCCTTGAAAAGAGGCTTCTAGCCTAGTGGGACTAAGCTAGTTTTCAAAACTTAATAAATAAATAAAAAATAAAATAGTTTATATCTTATTTTTTTATCTATTTTTTTTACCTTTCCAGGTATTCAGCCATTTCTAAAACAGCATGAAACAGATCACTGTCCTTTTCTTCAACCAATTTTCCTTAATTGATGCATCAGCTACACTATTATTAATCACAACAAAGACTAATATCTCAGCAGGTGGCACACTATACTCCTATTATTTATCTAAATTCTGAAATACCATCCCAACGTACCTAAAACAGACCATGACGTTTCTGCCTTCAAGCTCTGACTAAGACAACACCTAAACCACATGTGGTTGTGCAAATATTCCTCACCTGGGTAACTCCATTTTCTCAGTTAGCAGATACCCCCATCCTTTTATAATGTTTATACCCTTTTATACAACATACCTTTCTTCCACTCCTTCTCAGTTGCCTTCCCATCTTAATTTCCACTTAACATTTTAGCTTTATTCCTGAGCTTTCCACTTTATCCACCTCCTTAAAATACTCATCACTATGTACATTGAAATTCTTGCTTCCACTATTCTTGACTCATCATGTATACAAAGCATCTCTTCACCAACAAACCCCTTTTCCCATTTTTTACACATGGGGCCAGGGTGTCACTTCAACAGTGACAATCATATAGGACCAAATTTCACACCACTGGGTGGCTACCCTGCCACGGCTGTTCTTCCATACCACAGACTTGCATGTGCGCTAACACCTATGGCCAATTTTGTGTGTTCAGTCCATCTAATGCATGTCTTTGAAATGTGGGAGAAAACCACAGCACCTGGAGAAAACATACACATACACAGGGAACACATGCAAACTCAGCAAGGAAGGCACTCTAGCTGAGAATCAAACCAGAGAACCTCTTGCTGTGAGGTGACAATGCTATCTATTGCACCACTATGCTGCCCAATATGCCCAATGCATATCTCTGTCATCCAGCTTTAGTTGTTATCTACATACCAATGTTCCACAATCTTTACAACAGTTTTATTTATTCCTGACATCTATACTGTAATCCTTCTTACCCTTGTCTTATAAGTCATATGTAATGTCAGCTTCTCACCTATACTGCACATTAGTTGCTTGCATGCTAAAAGTTTCATATTTGCAATTTATTATCTTATATAATGTCACCATAGAATAAAAATCTATGCATAGTGTCACTATAGAACAATTATCCTGTTTATAAATATATTTCTTAGGAACTATCTATGTAATGCACCTTGTAAACATTTGTTTTCTCATGAGTATCTTAAATGCATCTGCTGGAGCTTTTCTCCCTGGGCCTCCACTTTAAATAGTCTTTACTTAATCTGACATTCCTGATTAACAAAGACATACAAATAAATAAATTGTAGGTATTCTACATTTTCATTGTTTTCCATCTTAACTGTTTTTCACCTTTGTTTAGTTTTAAGTCTAATATCTTAAACATAAAAATCCATCTTTCAAGAACTTATAAACAAATATCAGGTCTGCCTTCTACTGTTGACTTCTTTTAGGAAGAACTATGCATGTGCAGCATATTTGAATGTGTGATTTTCTTTTCTATAGGCTAAAATAAATGTATAAATCTAAGAACTGGAGAGGTGGAGAATTGTGAGTAACTAGCTTTTCAGAAAAAAAAAAAAAAAAAAGGGAAAGCGAATTAAACTAATTTAATTATTTCAATTCTGCTTAAATATTAAGTGCACTTAGTGACCTGTGTGGTTATACTACTTTCTACGTTTCTGCACTTTTCCATCTGGTTGCATTGTTTAGTTTGCCCAGGGACCTTGGTTATTCTGAACTTATATTTCCAGAAGTAGAATTACTTAAAAAGGCAATCTGTTTGTATTTTAAACCCTGCTGGGCAAAAGTGTTATGGTTAATTTGCAGTTGTGGCAGAACTGCATACTCCTACTATCAAATTTCTGCTAAAATCATTTATTACTGCATGTTTTCCATAAACAGCGTTACTGGTACATTTCTGTATAGTCTGGTGCCTTAAACTGCAGTGGAAGTTCAATGGTGAGAGAATCGTTTCTGCTCCAGTTTGTGCTTCAATGCTTTTATATTCTATCATTTACCTGTTTGCACTCTGTGTGCCCCATCCCCCACTAACATATTAAACTAAAAGTTTTTGAAAGAGCTCCAATATTGCCTTTATTTAATTGCTAGCCTCATGATACTGAGTGCCCACCCAGCAAACCAGTATTGCTCTTGAGTAAACTTCCTTTACTACATAGTGTCTCCTGCTCATTTTCCTAGAGCTGAGCAAAGCACATAGTACTAACCTACATTCCAGAAGTGATATACTTGTATCCAGTGCCAACCAAGGAAAGTTAAATAGTTTCACTGCTAAATCACACAAGTTATTTTCAGTGATCACTTTAATCTCCTGCATTTATGGCTGCATTTCACTCATTTTTTTTTTGTAAAAAAAAATAAATAGAAATTGTTCTTTCTCTCACTGTTACTGTCTTGAAATTACCTTTAGCAAGGGATTTCTAGCTAGTTGTTTATATGGTTTAGGTTGGCATTGCACTTGTGGGTCTCTTCTAGTGTGTTTTTACATCAAGTAGACTGAGTTTATTCATCCTGTGACAGGAGGTGTTTCCCTTGTCTGTCTGAGTTGGGAAATACACACATGAATTCATAGTGTACTCATTTTATTGGCCAGATGACAATTATTTCATTTTTGTTCTGCCTGTGCTGCTATAAATTCTGCATGCTTGCTTGAGTAAGCAATGACTTGAACAGTAACAAACACCTAGAAAAAATTCTCTGCAGTATAATCCATAAAACTGTAACCTGTAAAACAGCAATATAGTGTGCAACTAGCTTGTGCACCAACAAGCTTAGAGCAGCTTGTTGGCCCTCATTTGGCAATACCTATAGATTTAGTAGAATTCAGTACTGTGCAAACATTAAAGTTAGTGGAAATTAGTACTATTTAGCTTAATCTGCCATAATAAAGCACCCTTATTAGTCTGCACAAACAAAGCACCCTTAATAGTCTTCTAACCCTAATACACCACCCCCTTGTAGCTCACAAATCAAAGGACTGGACATTAAGGATATGCAATTTCTATCTTCTCTGTAACTAGCTTGGTGGATTTGGGCATCGTGACACAATGTAACAATTGCCTCATGTTTACTGAGAACCACTTAAACTTTAAAGAGTAATATACAGTATGTGGGAAGTGTAATTGTACAGTGCCACTGGAGGTAAACTCTCGGATATAAGTCCACATCACGTTGTTGAAGCCACCCACACAACACCCATCTCATACTACACAGCACACAGATAGACTAACATATGCTGAGGCACTTCAAAGCAATCTTACTAAATTACAAAGATCATCTAGACTACCCTCAGTTAAACAGCAATCCCAAAGGCACTCAGGAAAAAAAAAACAGTTGACACCATAGATACTGTCAGTCTCAGAGGATCCCCAAACACTAAGCCCCTAAAGCAAGCAAACAAACATCCCAGGACTCTCGCCATAAGATACTCCATTGTAAGATATACTGATGCCCCTCTAACCAGGCTGAACAAGGAGAGGATCACTGTTAGATGTTTATCTGGAGCCAGGATCTGCCAAATCGCACGTGCACTCAAGTTATCATGCCACCGGTACCAGTATGGTTCCAACATAGTCCACGTAGGTGTAAATGACCTGAGATGTACCTCCCTTGGCTATATGAAGAGAGACATTTTAGAGCTTTCAAACGATGTGTCTCAGGATGGTATGAGCCTAGGACTGAGCAGCATATTACCATCACTGGGATGATGCCACAATATGAGCAAAAAATGATGATTTCAACAACTGGCTGCCTTTCTGGTGTCATTCTAAGGAGATCCAATATTTGTCAGCTTGGGAGGGCATAGTCAACAGACCATGTTGTTTTGCCAAAGACAGCCTGCACCTTTCCCTTCTAGGCTATCAAATACTGGCTAAGGCTTTGTCTGCCCCCATAGTGCCTTTTTTAGGCAATGACAAATTGACAAACCTACCGACATAGCAAAATCAAATCAATCAAACCTAAAAGTGCTACTGCTCAATGCAAGAAGCCTAAATATAAAAAATAAACTCCCTCCAAGCCCTCTCCAATCTTGAAAATATTTATATCTGTGTAGTTACAGAGACATGGTTTAAAGCAACAAAAGTTACCCTGGCAGTGCAAGGTTTCAGTGCCTTCCAGACTTTTAGACCAGTAGCTGCACAGACAAGTGCTAAAGGTGGAGGTGTCTCAATATACATCAGTAACAAGCATAACTCTAGGATGGTCAAACAGGATAAGATGCTGGAGTTCCTCCACATGCAGTTCACCATAAACAAAACCCTGTACTATATCCTAGCCAACTATAGGTCACCCTCTCTGTCCCAAGAAACTTGCAATGTATATTTGGGTCTACTGGAGACACTTACCATCCAACCTAAACACCCTATTCATGGGAGACTTTAATTATACCTTTATAGATTGAGAGTCCCACACAGCCTCAAGTCTACAGGCACAGAGATTTCTGGACTTTGTAAATACAAACAACCTTGACCAAATAGCTAGTAGACCCACTAGAGGCTTCAACACACTGGACCTTGTACTCACAAATATGGGAGAATTCTGTACTCCACCCATATCTCAACCTCCCTGGTAAGGTCCAACCATAAAGCTCTCTCCTTTGAAATCAAAATCAACTCCTTAATCCCATTAAAGCCAGTAAAAGTTAGGAACTATTCCAAGGCAAATTGCCTGTTATTAAGTGATGGTTCATCAAACTTAAATACCCCTCCAGACTCTGAGGACAGACCAGCCTATGCTGCATTGCTTTCAGTAACTCTGTACAAACAGGTCAATGGCTGCATAGAGGCTGCTATACCTACCAGAAGTTAGCCCAGAATTAGTCCCGGAACCAAACTGCCCTGTCAGCATCCTAAATTAATCAGGATATACAACAAAAGCAATAAAAAAATTGCAAAAATCAGAAGTGTAATTCCCATAAAACAAAAACTCTCTCATCATATTAAACAGGCCAATGAGAGGATTAATTAGGCAAAGAAAAGCCAACTTTGAGGATAAGCTATCCTCCCACATGAAAGATGACCATAAGGCATTCTACAACTATGTCAGAAAATTTAAGGACAGCACACAGCAATGTGCTGAACTGGTGGTTAATTGTGCCACATTCACCAAGCCTGGCAGTATAGCAAACCTGTTAAAGGAAAAATTCAGTTCCAACTTTAACCCCATCTCACCTCAACCATTCCCCAATAATACCATCAAATTTAACCCCACCAGCTATAACTAGGGAGCATGTGCTGGCTGCACTCACTAACGCCAAGAACAATGCCTGAAAGGGTCCTGATAACATCACAGGATGCCTCCTGAATAGTCTAAAATATGAACTATCAGGACCATGGAATCATTATTTAATTATAGTCTTAAAACAGTCTTTGTGCCACATGAATGGAGAACTGCAATGATTATCTCCCTTCATATGGGAGGATGTTCAACAGATCCTGGAAACTATAGACCCATTGGTCTGACTAGTCTTATTTGGAAATCCATGTAAAGACTTATCATGGAAATTATCAACAAGGACATAGGAGATCTCCAGGCACTAGATCCATCCCAGTTTTGCTTTGACAAAGGAAGGCCATGGTTACTGAATCTGTTGGACTGCTTTGCAAAGATCAATGGATGGCAATGGATGATGTGAACTCTGTGCATACTGCCTACTTAGATCTGGCTAATGCATTTAGTACAATACTCCACTCAGGCATTGTCAATAAATTTATAGAACAGGATAGAAACTCCCTTATAACATGATGAATAGCTAGCTGGATCACTGATAGGACCCAGTAGTTTAGCATCAGTGAGACCACCTCCACAAAGAGGCTGATCACCAGTTGAGTCCCCCAAGGCTCTGTGCTAGGTCCACATCTCTTTTGCATATACTTCTCAGATGTCAAAGCCAATGTCAAAGGCCTCTGGCTAACCAAGTTTACAGATGATTGCAAACTGGGAGCAGTCACTGATTCTCTCCAAGATGAGAACACCCTTCGTGAAGGTATAATACAGACAAATGATTGGTGCCAAAGCCATGGCTTAAAACTCAATACCAAGAAAGTCATTATAATACCTATTGAGAAGTCTGCCAACCTGGGTAACTGCATCATCAATAAAACACCCTTAAAAGTTGATTTACTTGTCAGGGATCTGGGAGCTCATGTAGATAGTAATCTAGTTTTCATACAGCATGTGTCCAGGGTAGTAAGAATATTCTTCTATGTTGCTTAACTTATAAGCAAGGCATAGAATCTAGGTCCAGAAAGGCCATCATACACTGTACTTGGCCCTCATCAGGCCCATCATAGAGTATAATGCCCCATTCAGTATGTACCTGATCAGACACATGCAGCAAATGGAATGTCCATAAAAGTTCCCTACAAAAAGAATACAGGGAATAAACACCATGTCCTGTGCTGATCACCTCAAAGCCCTGTCACTTTACTTGGTATCATACAGACTTCTGACAGGTGATCTTTGCCTGACATGTAAGGCATCCCTGGACCCTGTTTTGATGAATCCTTTGCACATCTGCAAAACAAACAGCATCAGAACTAGTAGATTAAAAGACCTAATTTTCCTTGCAACATAAATAGGACAAGTTGGACAGGCAGATATGTTTCTCAGAGAATTACCATTCTCTGGAACAGGATCCCCATCCATGTGAAGCAGAGTTCCTCCCTATCTCTATTTAAGCATAATTTGGTCCTACAGATGGGTAATCTGAAATTCACCCCTAGTCTGACTCCTAGATCTATGATGGATAGAAGCAGTCAGTAAATCACCACTATAAATCCAATATAAATCAAATTTGTGGGTCACATTTGGGTTGCACAGCTAAACTTTTAAGGGCCCTACTGGCCGTAAAAACTGTAACCCCTACTGAAACAATGAGTGACTGGAAATTGCTCATTGCCTGATGTACCAATTGGCACAGAGGGCATGTG
The DNA here is from genome assembly GCF_019279795.1 of Protopterus annectens. Classification (NCBI taxonomy): domain Eukaryota; kingdom Metazoa; phylum Chordata; order Ceratodontiformes; family Protopteridae; genus Protopterus; species Protopterus annectens. Next base: position 442,034,697 of record NC_056746.1, on the reverse strand, counting down.
AGAGAGAGAGAGAGAGAGAGAGAGAGAGAGAGAGAGAGAGAGAGATGTCATTAGCCTAGTATACCAAAAAACGAGAGACCAGCATACAGTGGCACCAGATAAATCCTTTATTGTAGAAGTGCCCTAGGCAAAAAAGCAGGAACAGACCGGTTTCGGCTTCACAGTTACATATTATTATTAAATAGTATGGAGAAAAAATGGATTGTTAAACTGGGAGGTCTCTTTAAACCAGGGCTTAATGAGCATATTTAAATGATTACATGTCATTCAAATTATGTATATAAAGCATTTCTTATTTAACAGATATTAACACTGATGAAGGCTATGTAACTGAAGCCGAAAGCAGTCTGTTCCTGCTTTTTTGCCTAGGGCACTTCTATAATAAAGGATTTATCTGGTGCCACTGTATGCTGGTCTCTCATTTTTTGGTTTGCTTTGACTTGTACTGAGACCGTGCAGCTGCCGTACTCGCAGAGGTTTCTTTCTGTTTCAGTCTTCCTGCTTTTCTCTGCGGTTGGCCTGTAGCACCAACTGATCACAGGATGCACCTTTTGAGGTTTATTTGCTTTCCTGGTGACCCAATTGGAATACAATGCTATTTTCTCCATGGAGCATCTCAGCTATTTGTAGGAGTCGGATTTTTTGTACAAAAATCAACTTTTGATGCCTTCCTTATCTTGTGGTATTTTGGTCATTACTCAAGGGCTGATCAGTCTACATTTTTTCTTCCTAAGAAGCATTCGCATTTACCTGATCAAGGGGTATTTTGGACTGGAGCAAGTCAGCTTGGTTTACTATATCTGGATTTTTATTTTCATTACATGTCAACTTTTTATTCAAACTCTTTTCGTGAAGTAGGAGACGCCATTACTGGATTCCTGGTAACTTTCTCATTTCATACTTTGGGCGGTCGTGTTATGTAACTATTGGTGACAAGTGGTTATAGGAAGATTTTTACCATTGACCCACCTCATTTTAGTATCAGGTTTATTATTTATGGAAGACTTTCATATTGGGTCAGGACAAGGGCGGTGATTTTTTTCTAACATACCAAGGTGTTTTTTGTATGCTTAAATAGAAGATTCAGCATGTGTGATGTAACGAACGCAGTTTATTATTGCGGCCATATTTTGTACTGATGGATCACATCTAGTATCCTCTTATTTTCCATTTGGCCGGATTTAGACTAGTCATATATGTATACTATTGGATTTATTTGATCACGTTCATTGACCTGCATCCTTATTATTGACAACTTTTTCGTTTTTCAACTTGATATAGAATTTTGTATTGGAACGGATAAGTGTGGGGAACATTGTTCTTCTATGGACTGGGTGGATTTGAACATTTGAACAAGGACATTCTGCGAGTGTGGCCCATTGATCGCAGGCTGTTATTGCGGCCCATTTGAACAGACATTGATGGACTATAATTTACACCTTCTCTTTCTTTACTTTGTTTAATTATTGAATGTTCTTGTGTCTCTAACACATTGTGTTATTCTTAAGACACTTATATTGTTTCATTTAAAACTTTTCATCATCTGACTACTTGGATTTACTTTGTTTTCACTGATATCTGCTTTATTATTAGATCACACCTGTGTGTATGGGTCCACCATTTTGATATCCTCACAAATTCTATTTTTTTGTGTCCGATATAATTATGACTTGGAATCTTGGTCATGCTTAGTTATACATTTAATCTTTTTGTATTATTGACAAAATAAGATATATATATATATATATATATATATATATATATATATATATATATATATATATATATATATATATATATACATGATCGTTATTTGGTTTCAGCCATATACTAAGGCTCTATTGAATGTTGACAAGCAAGAAACTGATGTGAGAGACATTCATTTGGTGGGGTTTCTGTCTCATTTCTGCTTATATTTTCAGCTTTTGAGCCTCTAGCTTAGCTAAGTGACGTTTTATGCTGTTTGCATTTCCCACCTATACAAATCATTTTAATGCAATATTGCCATATTGTGGGTGCCATCTGGCCTTCATAGTTATGTTATTTCTTACATTTATGAATAGGTTTGTAATATTTGGACCCAGTGGATAGGATTTATATATTTTTTGTTCTTTGAACAATATATCATCATATATCTCATGTAGGCTATTAGATTTTATAGTTTTGATTGATACACAGATCATTCTTTAGGGATTCTCCCAGGAAAGGTTGTAGGTGCCTTTAATACTTTTTAGTTTATTTTTGTGACTTTTCACATCAGGGCGGAGTATTGGTGTGTTCCTCTTTATTTTGACCGTGGTCTTATATACATATTTTTATCCCTGTATCAGATATTGTTGATTATTGATGCTGGAATCATTATATTTAATATCACATCATCTGAAAATGGTATGTTTTCCCTATAGGCCTTGGGCTTATTGGTTCATACAATGACCAGCTTAGTGTCAATTGTACTTTAGAAAATTAAGTAATTGTGACACAGTATTATTGGTTGTTATTGCATCCAACTGATACTTTTGTGACCACATTACACAGCAATTCTTTCTTTTGGCCTAGTGCTTATTGATTTATGTATGAATCAGCCGGGGTCTTACAGTTACATGGATACCAGTCATGTGGAACACAGTGATTTATGTTAAAATAAGAATAAAAGGGAGAGCGTAAGGCAGATACAGTTTCAGCGTATTACAACTGTTTCACTGTTCTAAGTATATTGTCTATACGCCAAAAGCAAAAAAGTTTCTAAAAAGTTACCAAGCAGAATAAAAGTTTTCAAGCATTCCCAGTTCTTTCCAGCGGATTTTTTGAGCGTTCATTTGAAATGTATATCAGTTATAAGTGGCCTGATGAAGCCTACGGGTGAAAGCGCTTGCCAATCTGTTGTATTTTGAATAAATACAAGGTTTCTGGATTACTATCTTGGTCGATCCGTTTTTTGTTGGTGAAACAAGGTGAAACGAACGTTGCTGTTTTCAAATAAGGGATTTATTGGCCGAGAAGTGAAACGCTGCTGAAATCGCACTGTTTGGAATACTAGTCTGGAAGTTTTGGTCGATTATATTGTGTTGTTAAGCTGGTAATGCTTAAACATTTTAGTTAAGCTAGTAACGCTCTAAAAATCCGCTGGAAAGAGCTGGGAATGCTTGAAAACTTTTATTCTGCTTGGTAACTTTTTAGAAACTTTTTTGCTTTTGGTGTATAGACAATATACTTAGAACAGTGAAACAGTTGTAATACGCTGAAACTGCATCTGCCTTACGCTCTCCCTTTTATTCTTATTTTAACATTTTGCTTTCAAAGGAGCGCATTTAAACAGCCAATATTTACATTTTCATTTTTATTACTACAGTGATTTATGTGTTTATTTAATTTTCTAGTGTCCTTTGTGCTCTCATCTTCTTATTAAGCTTTTTCCATTTGACTTTTGTTTCCGGTGTCATATAATCAATATTTTATCATTTTTTGAATTTATATACCATGGAACTGAACAATTTATTAAAGGGCCTTGCCTCGGATAGGGATGATTTAACTGTTTTTGGACTTGGGACAACTGAATTGATGGTGGATGGCACTGATGTTGGTCCAGATTTTGAGAGTTGTGAAAATATTTTTCTGAATATGAATAAACATATGCATAAATTACGCAATAATGTATGGCACTACAAGCTTTTTCGGGCTTACCTAACTAAGGGAATAACAACAAGAGGTTTACGCATATGTACGCAACCATTACTAACCCCGATGATATCTTATTGAAACAATGGGGTGAAGTGCAACAGCAGGTGTCTCTAATACTAGCTGAGCACCATAACAGGATTATAGATAAGGAGACAGAATCCATCACTCTGTTATGTGATGCGGCCAAAAACATGAAGGGCAACCCATATACAACACCAGCCTCAAGAACCTTGCTAAGGAGCTGATTACTCTAGAAACCCAACTCAAGGAAAGAAAGAGGAAGAAGTTCTTGAGGGACTTAAAGGATTATGATAAGGGGGGCCCTTTTAATTTTGGTAAGGATAAACACGTTCGATTTACACAAGTCAGCAGGACCCCCTTCAAAAGGAAACACATTAAATCTATTTAAAAAAAGGGATCCACACATAGCACAGATACATCAGGTGATGAATCATCTTCTGGCTTAGAGACTGATTCAGTGGGTGCCACCTGCTCCCCAGCCATGAAAAGGAGTAATTCCATTGCCTTGCAGGATTTACACCTAGGAGGAGGGGGGGGGGCAGGAAACACCATGGAAGTAAGCAATATGGAGACTTTGCTCCAAATGTTTGTACACGAGGAACAAATGTGAATATAACTAATATTACTACACATACCCTCACTGCCTCAGATGTGGAAATCCTGAATAAAGGATTATCATTCATTCCAGGTTTTTTTGTTCCTGAAGAAAATTTTGTTAATGATATATTATCTTTTTGCTGGAATTTAAACCTAAAATTATTTTTTCAGGACCAGACAACCTCAAAGATTACTGATGAATTTAAATATCACAAGTCTTCATTCATGCCCCCTATGAATCATAATGTGTTCCTATACCAAAATGCTATAATTAAGGATCTTCATTTCCAACTTAGGAACTACAGACATTTGGTGAACAATATTTCTAAAACTTCTATGGATAATATCATTAAGTTAGCCAATAACCACAAGCTGGTCATCATAGGGGCAGATAAGGGAGGGGCTGTAGTTGTACAAGACTGGAATCAGTATGACAAGGAAGCCAACAGACAGCTGTCTGATGCACGCTATTATACACATCTCAGTATTGATCCTACCCCCCATTCTTTAAACAACACATTGGTGATTTCCTTTCCCTAGCAGTTGAGGAGGGTATTATTAATAATAACACCAAATCACATTTGACCAACATTAATCCATGTCCACAATATATATATTTTCTGCCGAAGATACATAAAGATCTACACAATCCCCCAGGTAGACCCATTGTCTTTAGCAGGAACTCACTCACGGAACCTCTGTCCCTTTTTCTTACAAATACCTGCAACCACTTCTTAAATGTGTTAGAGCACGTATTAGAGACACTACTGAATTCCTTCAGATTATTTCTGAGGTACAATTAAAACCTGATTGGTTGATGTGTGCATTAGACGTCACATTCCCTATATACCAACATTCCACACTGGACAGGGTTGGAAGCCTTAGATTATTGGCAAAACAAAACAGAAATGTACAAACCAGGTTTCAGTACATTGCTCCTCTGTCTCACTGAACATGTGCTCACAAAGAACGTATTTTTCTATTGGGACAAATGTTTCTTACAAATTAAGGGTACAGCTATGGAAGCATCTTTTGTCCCAATATATGCTGATTTATTTATGGCATATATTGAGGAACAGATCATTTATGATAACTCCTATAACTTATATATACAGACAAAATGGACATCTGTTGGAGATATCTGGATGATTGCTGGCTGGTGTGGAGAGCGGATGTGGATTACCTATTGGAATTCATTACATACCTAAATGAAAACAAATGGGGAATTGAGTTTATGGTCAACTATGATAAGAACAAAATCATTTTTTTGGATGTATTGGTCTCCAGAGCATCTGACCACACGTTGACCAGTGAAGTTCATTGGAAATTCCCCGAATATAATTCACTTCTCCATGCCACCGGTTTTCATCCACCCCACATCTGTAGGAACTTCCCCAAATCTCAGTTTTTGAGGATGAAACACATTTGTTCCGATGAAAATACTTATGAACACTTCAGGGATGATTTGGTTCTTATGAAGCAACTTATGTTGTGAAAGCGCTCACCATTTTTTGTTTGCTGCTTGTTTTCGAATAAACGTCTGCAGTGTGTTAGCTTGGTGCATTTTCCTTTTTCTGTTTTGGACTTTTTTAGCACCCTGCTTTTACCCACGACTGTTTTGAGTGTTTTTACTTTATGATTTGGCTCTTAGATTTAGGGACAGAGGCTATAAAATGGGTCATGTTCTACACATGAAACACAATGTAGGTAATATGGAGCATGAGAATCTTCTTCTTTATAAAGCCAAATGTAATAGGGGTGGGGGGCCCCTTATATTAGTTACTACATACGGGCACAATACCAAGGTACTAATGGATATTGTGCAACATCATTGGAATATTTTGACATCTGACACTAGACTTGGTGAAATTTTGGGTGACAGATGTCATTTTTCCTTCAAGAAAGGCAAACATCTTGCTGCCTTTTTCAATCATTACAAACATGGTCAACTTCATCATAAGAAGCACACACAAGTCACTTTGTCAGGTGATCCCTTAATTGGTTGTCACCCTTGTGGTCATTGTGTTCACTGTCCTAGGGTTTTAAAAACCAACAGCTTCAGTAGTCAAAATACCCTTCAAGTCTATGAGATTTCATTTTTTGCTAATTGTGTTACTGATTGGGTGATTTACTTAGCTAGTTGCAATTGTTTAGCATTTTCGTAGGGCAAACTTCTAGACCTCTTAAATTCAGAATTTCTGAACATCTTAGCGACATTAAACACCATAAAGAAACCAACGCCCTCTATAAACATACAATGACACACAAAAATGCTACATTTAATTTTACTATTATAGATAAAATCATTAGACCCAGAAGCAATAAATTAGGATGGCATGAATTATTAAATAATATGGAGAAAAAATGTATTGTTAAACTGAGAGGTCTCTTTAAACCAGGGCTTAATGAGCATATTTAATGGATCACATGTCCTTTAAATTATGTATATAAAGCATTTCTTATTTAACAGATATGAACACTGATGAAGGCTATGTAACTGTGAAGCCGAAACCAGTCTGTTCCTGCTTTTTTGCCTAGAGCACTTATACAATAAAGGATTTATCTGGTGCCACTGTATGCTGGTCTGTCATTTTTTGGTTTGCTTTGACTTGTACTGAGACCTTGCAGCTGCCGTACTCACAGAGGTTTCTTTCTGTTTCATTAGCCTAGTATACACCTATGAACTTATGAACCTATGACTCTTATTTTGCAAGGGATTATGGTCTGCTTGTGTGGTTTCATAGCTATCATTTTTACACCTTTGCAAAACTCTTTGCCATCCCATTTGTAGCTGGTTTGTGGATCCCAAATATAAAATGCCTGATACCATTCTGTTTTATGACAGTCTTTTTACTGCTTTATGAATCTAATTTATCTGAATGCCATACTTCTCTTAAGTTAGTAATGAGGAAAAGAAGGCCACTGTGCAATGATTCTCATTTCATTGTACAATTAAAGTTAAGGTTAATTTTCTCAAGCTCTTTAAGTAACACTTTAATGATTTATTAAATGTGTGTCTTAATTACAAAACAGGAAACACAAATTAATTTCCTCTTTAAAATAAAAACAGTGAGAGTTCCTCTCTGTAAGTGTAAAACACTATGTGCCAAATCCATGTTAAATGAACACTATTCCTGATTATCTTATTTAATTTAAATGCATCATTAAAATATAAATGATATAAACATTTTTTTTTTTATTTTTAACAACGGGCTGCATTCCCATTTGCATACTATGTGGGGGCAATACTCCCACTCCTCTAACCAAAAGGACAAACTTTGAGGTAGCACCATGTCAGGGTAAAAGAGCAGAGTTACATTTCCAGTAAAACCAAGCACTCCCATTCTCACTGAGGTAGAGTCAGCATACCTAATCAGTGTACACAGACCCCATTATCCAGACTTCGTCCAAACCGGTAAAATAGTTTTATTTCTATTTTCTTTGTTTGCTAAATGAATGAATCTGCTGTAGTAGGTTATGCAAGAAACATAAGTAAGAATCAAGAAAAATAAATGAGACAAGAAGAGAAAACACTTATGTCACATTACTGACTTGACAACTAACAACAATTGGCAAGTAAGGTAGTAAATGGGTAGAATAACAATTAAACAAGATGTCAATAAAAGTTGCAAATAGCTTTTTCCTAAAAGATGCTTAACAAAACATGAACTAGACATTTTTAAATGTGTCGTTGACTCCATAATTTTGGTTTGATAATGGAATTAAATACTTAATCCATATCCTGGCAGATTGCATCCTAAGCTGTTTAAACATTGTATGGATGGGACATGCAACCTAAGACCTTTCTGAGAATTCCAGTCTTTTAGACACTTGAGGAATCTTTTATGAGAGAAGCAACCCATGTACTGTCAAATCACGACAATGTGTATTTCTTTTCAACTAGAATTTTACTTACTTATTAAAGCCCTGTAAGTTAAACTGCACCCCCTAGTATGATCATATCCTTTTTTTACTGGATCTGATACCTCTTATTTCTATATGAGGAGATATACCATGGAGAATGTGCCATTTCACAGTTCAGGAGAACTTTAATCATTTGTAATGTCAAAAATACTTTGTGTACTAACCCAGAATCTAGATCATTAACTTTCAAATATTTTATACCTTGCAAGTAGTAAAGTTTAAATGTGTTTAGAACTAGGAAATATTACTGTTAAACTAGAATATTTTTGAATCGAATAAAATAAACACAAAACTTGTTTCTATTCAGCAGGCCTTAAAAGGACTGCTTAGGAAATTAAAGTCCTTCACGCTAAAACTCTTGTTTAATTCTGTTAAATCTGAAGCAATGTATTGAAATTTCAGAAAACTCCCTAGTAAGATTTTTGCCAAGCTGCTACAATATGAGTAAGAAATAGATTGTAAATAAAGTATTTGTTAACAAGACAAGATCACTAGACACAACCCCTTTTCTGGGACAACCCAGGAGCAGTATCTGGTTAAGTGACTTGCTCAGAGTCACACAAGAGGCAAATGGAGGCCATGAGAATGAAACTCAAGACTGATAGTTGATGTGTAGCAGCACATAGCATTATACCTCTGCATCAAACTGCAAGCCAAGATGGAAGCCAACAAATCCACATGATAACAACTATGCACTCAGTGGTTCTATAACTCCAAGTGTCAGTGCAAGAAAATTCATTAACCTCCATCAAAACCTTTTACACCTCTTAATTTCATATTCTCATCTCCTAGCTAAAAATGATGATATTATTTGCTTTTTGATGTCAGTTGGCATTACATTCACAATTAAGCATCTGAAACTGAAAAGGTACCAGGAATGGATGTCATAACCACATTGAAGCTTAAGGGATACCTTGCACTGTTCATGGTTTCTTTCACCTGTTTTTAATGTCTTGGACTGTGGAGCTGTAACAAGGCAGTTTGGTACCTCCTACCACTGCTATTGTTCAATGACAGCTTACAAACTTCCATATTTTTTAAGGTAATAACAAGTGAATTAGGTTGCTACAAACAACCAAATAATATTTTTTCTAGCTTTGAGAAAACAGTTTGATACTTCAGAAAATGTTAAATCATTTTTTTCCTTTTTTTATTTAGGTTGCATATGCTTATTAGTGCTTTCTACAATTTGGCACCTGTGGGTTGCCATACCTTATGTTCTCGGTTCCTGCAGCTCTTTTGGCTACTTCTGACATCCTTCCCTATTGGAAGTATCTGTTACAGTTGTTAATATACTTGCGAATGCCCATTTACCTAGTAATCATAGAGACCTAAGGCACGAACCAGTGTTGTTGTGCCAGTGCCTTTCACTTTTAGCTCTAGAACTAGACAGGGATACATTCTGTCCTCTTTTTATTTAGTTTATTTCTGAAATCTTTTTTGGTTAAAAAGAAAGGGTATTTAACGTGAATGTGTATTTTGTTGAACTTGTTTCCAAAGAAGTCCTAAATACTGTTGGGTGAAAGTGCTTAAACTCTGTTCATTTAAACAAGTTTTTTATTACCTGTGGTTCATTATCCATTGTGTGTTTATCTGTTTTGGGGTTGTTTGTTTCACATACTTTGGAGTGACATTTTCTTGCTACTTACACATATATAAATTAAATATAGATAAGTGCTCTATACTTCATTTTCAAAATCATGTAGTAATAAATGACTATTCACCTTTTGCTGCAGGATAGTACTGAAGTAGTACTGAATACCATGTTGTTTACTTGCACTTAGACGTTCAACTTAAGGGGAAGAAAAAGCTTCTGAGAATCTCAGATCTAAAGTGATTTCCTTTTTGCTTAAACATTTTTATTAAGATTTTACAGAAGGATAACAAAATATAACATTACAATATATATAGAAATTAAGTAATTAGACAAAGGAGAAAAAATAATGAATAGAAAATAGCCGGGATTCAATAAAGCTGACACAATGTGTCGGCATAGTGGCATGGCTTGAACACTGAGTTTGGAGCCTGTGCGATCCATTAAACAAGGCTGGGGGAATGCACAAACCCCCCAGCACTATTCCGGCATGGAAGTGACGGAATAATGCAAATCACCTCATTTGCTGGTGAAAACCATGCAAATGAGGTGAATTTGTGATCCAGGAAGCAGACAGGCATCCGTGCTGAAGCCGTGTCCACAGCAGAAATGTATATGGTTAGTAACTGCATACATTTCTGCAAATATAAAAACGGGGGAATGACAACTGAAAGCAAAGCATGTATTATGTTCATTAGACAATTAGGCATGCCAATGTCCAAAAATATGGCCATTGGCATGCCAAAGTGTTGTAAAATTGCAAAAATCAAAACATTTTTTTTGGCAGGTTTTGGCCGCAATTTCAAAAATCAAAAGTTTTTTTTTTTTTTTTTTTTTTGCAGATTTCGGATGTTTAAGTAGAGTGCAGTGGCACTCAAACATGATCATGCAGAAAATTTAAAAGAAATTTGTAAAAAGGCAATTAAATGTGAAACATAAATGTTGCCATTATACTGGGCAGCATGCAGACTCATAACAATGACAGGTAACAGTGGTTGCTAAGGACATAGGCTCCAGCGGTGTAGTGGAGTAACTAGGGTATAAGCCAGTAGGGGTATGTAAATGAGCTAAATTTATTGAAAAGCAAAATGGGAGCTCATGCCCATGGGTACCTAACTGTGTAGGAGCTATAATGCGGTGGTGTAAGCAGAAGAAGCAGCTGACATGTAAAGGGGGTGTGTTATGCATGGTTTAAGCACATTGGAGCTCCACGGCATCTATTTGTGCTCAGCTAAGCACAACTAAGCAAGGGGTGTGTCTGGGGCTGCTTAGCTATGCTTAGCTGGTACAAGAAATGCTGAGCATGTTCGTGTCCAGGGGAGAGCCCTTTCTGCTCAGCAACATTTACACTCACTGAAACAGTTTGCGTGGTGCACTTTGGGGCTTAAAAGGGGTGGAAATGTGAAAAAAAGGGGAAATAGAATAAAGGCAATCAACTACAAATAGGTAATGAGGCCTCTGCCACACACTGTGGCCCATACAAACCCCTCAATAATATAGCTGTAATGTGGAATGTACCATCGTCAGCAAATCACACAGGCAGCATCTGCAGCACACCATTATAAACTATGCAAACACCCTTCAGTCTGTTTTTTCCTACAAACTCTGCACCATTGGAGTGCACACTCGGGAATTTTAACTGACAAAATGATAGGGGTTGCTGCTGCTTTGCTACATCTCTATGTGCTACAGACTGAGGACAGTGATGAGGATTATGGTGACAACTGGCCCAGACTGTGGAGGAGGAGGAGATTGTTCAGACCTAGGATAACTTTTCAGGGGCTACGTGAGCTGGAGATACTAGAGCACTAAAGGGTGGACAGAGACAAACTACAGCAACTCACCAAGCTCTTTTAGCCTCACCTCAGACACAGAGCCAACAGAGGGGAACTCATCCCAATTTAAACTAAAGTATGTGCAGCCTTAAGAATACTAGCTACAGGTACTTTCCAAAGACCTACTGGGGACATCATGGGGGTCTCACAGGTATCTGCATTCAGGGTACTCCACCAGTTCCTGGATGCCATGCTAAGACATGCCAGTGAGAACATTTATTTCTCCAGCACACCTGGGGAGAGGACCAGCAATATGCATTTCTTCCATCGTGTAGCACACTACCCAGTGGTACTGGGTGCCATAGACTGCACTCACGTCCACATCAAAGCACCACCCGGTGAAGATGGTAGAGTGTACGTCTACCACAAGGGCTATCACTCTATCAACTGCCAGGTCATGTGCAATGCCCAGGGCATTATCATGAATGTGTGTGCTGGCAGCCCTGGTAGTTATTGCTATTCCCACATCGACATGTCTCACAGCTGTACCAGGCATTTGCCAGGTGGCATCCCATATGGCCATCTCATGGGGGATGCTGGCTATGCACTGGAACCGTGGATGAGGACACCCATCATAAATGCACACACACCCACTGAAGAATGCCATAATGAGGCATATGCACAAACTAGGAACATTGTAGATCATGTGTTTGAGCTGCTCAAGTCATGGTTCTGCTAGCCTTGACATATCTGGTGAAGCCCTGCAGTACTCTCCAACCACATGTGCACACATGTTCATAGTATGTGCCATGCTACACAATATTATCCTGCTGAAACAGCTTCAGCAGGAACATCATAGGGAAAGGGCACCCAGCCCCCCACCATTGCCAAGGTCCCCACAGGCACAGGGGGACTCAGAGGAGGAACCCCATGAGCCTGTCCCTGTAGGCAGATGTATGCATGCCCAGTATGCCCTGGCCTTGGCAAAGAGATAATGCATAGCACATAAATTGAAACCCTATGAAGCCAGGGACTGACACCTCTCTCCAACTCGCACACAAAGTAAAATGGATGCCACACACATCACACTACCTGTACCTTACCATGTATAGATAACCTCACCAAACTAGGCGTCAAACCCTATATCACCAGGTGGGTTGCAAATTGGCTCACAGATAGAACACACAGTGTGAAAGTAGCAGACTCCAAGTCAAACCGATGATCAGTCATGAATGGAGTCCCACAGGGATCAGTCCTGGGTCCACTCTTGTTCAGCATCTATTTCTCAGAAGTCCAGGCCAACACAAAGGCACTCTGGCTGACCAAGTTCGCAGATGACTGCAAACTGGGAGCCAATATTAACTCACCAAGTGATGCAGACATCCTAGAGAAAGATGTCAGTGAGACCAATGACTGGTGTCAAAACCATGGCCTTAAGCTTAACGCCAAAAATGCGTCATCATCCCCTTTGGTAATAACTCAGTTCCCACTAATTACCACATAGATGGGAGCCCACTGAACAGTGAAGGCATTATAAGAGACCTGGGGACACAGGTTAACAGCAACCTCTCCTTCGACCACCGCATTGCCACTGTGGTCAGAAAGTCCTTCTATGTGGCACATCTCGTTACCAAGGGTTTTGCATCCAGGAAGGAAGAGGTCATTGTCTCTCTATACTCTTCCCTCATTAGACCAATCTTCAAGTATAATGCCCCCTTTGGCATGTACCTCACTAAACACCTGCAGCAGTTGGAGAGGCCACAGAAGTACCTCATGTAGATGATCCTAGGTGTTAAACACATGTCCTGCATGGACAGACTCAAAAGACTCCAGTTATTCTCTGTCTCATATTGCCTACTTAGAGGTGACCTCTGCTTGACGTACAAAGCCATGTCTGACCCAGCTCTGTTAGAAATGCTACATCTAAAGAAATCCTAATCCATCTGCACAACATGCTCCAGAGACCTCAACCTCATTAGCACAATCAACAGAGCATGCTGGAGGGACAGGTTCCTCACTCAGAGACTGCCCATGCTCTGGAATAGACTTCCCATACATATCAAGCAGAACACCTTGCTGTCCCTCTTCAAGAGAAATCTTGATGAGTGGATGGGTAATAGAAAGTTCACCCAGGGGTTCGCTCCACTGGCTGTACTTGACAGATGTACTGGGAACTAACATCGGGTGGCACAATGCCAGGGCACTTCTATGGGCTAGGCTTGTAAAGGCTCCAGGGCCATTAGTCTAGTACATACCTATGAACCTATATAGGCTGTGTACTGCTTGCATCCGACAGAGTCAGCCCTCAAGCACCATCCTCACGACTGCCACAAGCACAGGCAAGTCACTCTTCTTAACAATAAATGAATGGAGTAGTACATTTTGGTAGCATATCTAAGATATGCAAGGGAATAGGGTGGCCTAACGGGATAGCAGCAGATAACTGAGCTATGTGGGACAACAGAAAATGTCTGCCCAATACTGGTCCCCAGAGTATGTAGTAGTCTTCTAGGTGACAAAACTCACTGCAGTGTATGTGGGGGACTAACAAATGAGTGTGTCATAGGTCACATGCATGAATGTTAATGTTGGGGTCCCATACCCACCCCTCAGCCTCTCCCAGAAAGTCAGCCGTAGAAAAACATAAAGAAATGTCTGGCAAAAGCCCACAAAAATGGACAATGATGAAATATTCCTCTTACAGATGTACGCACTGATATCACAGCAGGTCTTGCAGTTGCATTAAGTCTCTGAATAGTAAGAAGTCTGAAACTCAAATGTCTGCCATTAGATTCTAACCTTTGGTCTGTAGTGATATGCCAGTATTCACTAAGACAGGCACAACACTATGCTAAATGGAACCAAAATCTAAAGCCAATATCTGCACAGTCTGTGCAAAGGGGTACAATTGACAGGTATGCCCCCACCAATACACCCGTGTTCCCATAGAAAATGCAGTAACATTTATGTTCATAGGGTAATAGCAGCAGGGCACACATTCCCAGGGCTGTCCTAATCAACTTGATAACTTGTTGGATGTCCACAATATGCAGGGATCAATGAGCTATGTATATGCATGGTTAATACTGTCAGGAAGTGGGTAGCACTTACTCTTGGCTGTTGTGGCTTAGTGGCCTAGGTACAGTACTGTGGTTGACAGGGTCCATGTTCCAAGACTTCCTATGCCAACTATTTTGCATGTCAGCTACACCTATGGTAGGAGTTGTACACACTGTCCAGAAGTCAATATACGTTACTGCAGGAAAGCTGGACAAGTCAGAGACAGGGGGCCACACATATGGACAGTACACAGTTCAGAGTAACCTACACAGTGCCTAGCATACCTCTCAGTTGTACAGATTTTTGCAGAATGTCCAGAATTTTGCATCATATGTTTGGTCTGCTTTTCATGAAATTGTGGTTTTATGGCAAATCATTCGCAAATCATTAAAGACTAAAGTCAGAAAATAATAACAGATTTTAGTTTCAGACTTCATACCCTTTAGAAAAATGTATGCTAATGCAAAACCTGTTATTGTATCAACTATCTAAGTTTGTAAGGGCAATAATATTTAAAACTTGTCATAATTTTTGGGCCTTTGTCCCCCAATTATTTATGGCTTTGCCCAGATTTCTGGCTTTAAGAGGTTGAGAGGTATGTTGCCTAGTGGGACAGCAGGTACCTAAAAGTCAGTGTACTGCCAGGTTATAAACAGGTACCACCTTATTGTGTTGGCACTGACAAGTCACTGGCCACCATCCATATCCCTGGAATGATAGGCTGTCACAGAAGGACCACAAGTATGCCTCGTATATCTGTTCTGCTTGTCCTAACATTGCATTTGCCTGCCAAACTATTTACAAAACAAAGTTCATGTCCATCAATGGCAGACAGTGGAGACAGTGGAGAAGCAGACATCATAGCCATAAGAAAAAGCAAGCAAATACCAAACCGGTCTCCCAACTGTCTATGTTTGGCAGAGCATTATTAACACTGTGTCCCCATGTGTGGGCCTGTGTCTGACTGTCATATATGGGCCTGTCCAGATGTCAGTCTG
Source organism: Protopterus annectens (assembly GCF_019279795.1). Classification (NCBI taxonomy): domain Eukaryota; kingdom Metazoa; phylum Chordata; order Ceratodontiformes; family Protopteridae; genus Protopterus; species Protopterus annectens. Next base: position 442,019,050 of record NC_056746.1, on the reverse strand, counting down.
TGACAGTTTGACAGTTAGGGCCAACATGTAGCCTCATAATAAAGCAACACAAACCATCTGAGGACCACAACAGATGTAGTGATGCAATGATGGACAACCTGCTGAATAGGTACACTCAGAGGTGTGAAGTCCATAACCCTATGTGTGATGTTACGGCATTTAATCTGCTCACACCAGAGATACAAATGCATAACAGCAGCCACTGTGGGCAAAGCCTGTGACAGGACTACAGAAGGAAAAAGAGACACACATAAGAGGAAAGGGAACCACTGGCCAGACAAATGGAGCATGTACACACCAGAATAAATTGTGCAGTAATATAGGTTCCCTGCAATGTATGGAGTCAGTAAACATCACCCACAACTACAAAACACACACTCACATAAGTGGAGGTCCTCAACAAACCAAAAATGCAAACAAAGGACACATCAGAGGCAAAAACACATGAGAACTCCACAAACCTACACACCACAGAACATGCATAGCCTACACACCAGTGTCTCGCAACCACTAAGGCCTTACCATAAACCCAACATATTACTCATAGGACACTCCATCATGAGACACACAGATGTGCCTTTCACCAGGCTGGATAAGGAGAAAGTCATGCTTACTTGTTAGTCAGGTGCCAGAATCCACCATATCACACATACACTCAAGTCACTCCACAACAGGTACTGTTATCATCTGATCTAGTACATGGCGGCGTGAACGATGTCAGCTGTACCTCCCTGGACTATAGGAAGACAGACATGATTCAACCTGTTGAATATGTGTCCCATGCAGGTATGCCCTTAGCCTTAAGCAGCATTCTACCATCACCTGGAATGATGGCTCAATACAAACAGAAAATGATTGTCAGTAACAATTGGCTTACTTACTGGTGTCATCCCAGGGGGATCCACTGCCTGGCGTCTGTCAACATATAATCGACAGACCACGCTGCTTTGCTAGAGATGGCCTGCATCTGTCTCACTTGGCCTTTAGGCCTCTGGCAAAAGCCCTTGCCTCCTCCATACTGCCTTTTTAGGGAAAGTCATGAGGTCAATACTACCAACATAAAACACTCAACAAAACACAAATTAAAGGCCATGCCGCTAAACGCTATGAGTCTAAACAGGAAAATGTACTTATTGCAAGCATTAGTAACCCTGGAAGATGGTGACATTTGTACACTCACAGAAACCTGGGCCACAGCTGCAGACAGCAACCCATCATTACCTATTCACTCATCCTTTCACACAGCCAGACCCCAAAATGTGGGCAGCAAAGCCAAATGAGGTGGAGTATAAATATATAATACACAGACACACACCTCTCGGCTGGTCAAACAGTGTGACACACACAAGACACTCCAAGTGCAGTCAACCATTGACAAGACCCCTCCGCAAAGTATAGGTAGCTACAGGCCAACATATCTGACTCAGGATACCCACCCCACATATCTGGACCTCTACAAATCTATTAGGATTCAACCCATTACCCTGATCCTGGTTGACTTATATTACCCAACCATTGATTGGAAAACAAACCATGTCAGAACAGAAATGCACAGAGATTCCCTCATCTTATCAATGCTAAATCCTTAGGACAGCTACTTGATACCCCCACAAGATGTGATACATATATCAGACTTGGCAGTAACCCACATGATTAACCACTGCAGCACTCCTAAGGTATCATCCTGCCTGGCAAGATCCCATCTCTCCTGACCTCTCTCTAGCCATGGTAAAAAGAAAATGTCTCCCAAACTGATCTCAACCACCAGAGGGATGGTATAAACAGCTGAACAGCCCCCTACCCCACTGGAAGAACAAGCACCAACATTCAAATGTATATATATATATATATATATATATATATATATATATATATATATATATATATATATACAAATATATATATATACATATATATATACATATATATATATATATATATATATATATATATATATATATATATATATATATATATATATATATATAATCAGAAATACCTGACAGGACAACATCATCGCCTCTGCAATAAATGAAGCATATAACAAAAGGATAACACTGCTGTCAAGGACAGAGAAGTATCAGGTTCACAACTGGAAGTAATCATCCCTTAGCTGAACAAACAAATAAGAGCACCAGTGAAATCCTCTAAAGGCAACTCCGAGTCCAAATTGCCCACATCTAAGACAGACAATCATAAGACCTTCCTCACATATGTCTGCATTCCCAAAGGAAGCTCCCAGATCTGTGCAGAACTGGTGGTTAGGACACCACATACACAAATGCTGTATATATAGCCAATCTACTGGCTGACAGATTCAGCGGAAATGTCTCCCCTCTGCCCCCCATCAGGAAAGCAGGACATCCCCAGTACCTGACCACCCAACCCTTATCACTAGGGAAAAGGGCATCACTACCCTCTCAAAGCCAAGAAGACAGCCTTCATGAGACCTGAATACATCCCAGGCTGCAACCTACATGAACCCAGGCATGAATTGGCAGCATCATTATGCACCCTACAAAACCAAAGCCTGAGTACAGCCACTGTCATCCCTTTACACCAAGGCGGAGTGTTCACTAATCCAGGAAATTAAAGACCTATCAGCCTAACTAGCCTGATCTGCAAGGCCATACAATGGATTATCATGAAACTCATTAACAGGGACATTAGCAAACTCCAAATACTTGACCCCACACAGTCTGCCTTTCTCAAGTGGAGGTAAGTCTGTGAACTCTGGATGACTTCCCTGAGACAGCCAACAAAGGCATGGATGAGGGAAAGATGGTGCACTTCAGCCACCTTGACTTGGCCAAAGCCTTACATACTGTTCCCCACTTGACCATAGTGCATGAACTCTGTCAACTAGGCAGCAATCCATATGTTACCAGATGGGTAGCAAACTGGTTCATTGATAGAACCCACATAATCATAATAGGTGTAGCCAATTCAAGCAGTACACCCGTAATGAATGTCATACCCCAGGGATCGGTCTGGGGGCCTCTGCTATATGGGATATACTTCCATGAGGTGCAGGCCAAAAACTCTGGCCTATGGCTGACCAAGTTTGCAGATGAGTGCAAGCTGGGAACAGTCATCAATACCCAAAGTGATGTGGATGTCCTACAACAGGGTCTCACCAAACAAATGACTGCTGCCAGAAACATGGCCTCAAGCTGAATGTCTGCAGATGCATCATCATCCCCTTTGGGGAGACTAACATCCCCACATATTATCACATTAACAACAATGTCTTACATACACAATCAGTAGTGAGGCATTTGGCCACCTAGGTTGATAGCAATTTGAAGTGTGTGCACCATGTTGCTTCCATTGTACAGAAAGTTTCATAGATGGGCCAAGTCAAAAATAAGGGTATCTCACCAGGGACAAAGTGGTCATATGATCCATGTATTCAAAGCTTATAAGGCCAATTATTTTGTACAATTCTCCCTTCGGCATGTATCTCACAAAGCACATGCAGCAGCTGGAGAGACCACAGACGTTCCTCACTGGAAGAATCCAGTTCCCCAAATACTTACCCTACACAGATAGGCTAAGAGCACTGTCCCTCTACTCAGTTCCATACAGACTTCTCAGAGGTGACTCTGTCTGGCATACAAAGCAATCCAGACCCTGCGTTGCTGGGATTGTTGCACATCTGTAAGTCAAGGCCCACTCGATCAACCTGTAGGCACAGCATCAACCCGGTCTGTGATATCAATAGGGCTTGTTAGTGTGACAGATATATGTCCCACAGACTCCCCCATATGTGGAATACACTCCCTGTCCACATCAAGCTGAGTGCTTCAATACCCCTTGTGAAGGGCTCCCTGTATAAGTGTATGGGAAACAGAAAATACAATCCTGTGATTCCACCTGTGTCCCTGCTGGACAGGGAGTCTGGTTACTGACATTTCTTAACATGGGCTACACTCTCATCCGTGAGGGTTATAAGGGCTTCAGGGCCAATAGTCTAGTAACCTCATATCAACTTATCAACCTATAAACAAATGTCTGTCAGTGGTTCACCACATTACTCTATACTGTTCTGCCACTGACATAACTGGAAATCACAGTGCTATGTGGAATATAACACACATATAATGGACATCTCTGTTCAGTAGAATTCAATCTGTACCCACACCAGGATATAACTTTTCAATTAAGAAGAATACAATACAAGCAGGAGATCCCCAGCCAGTTTATCACTAAAGTGCTGGACTGTTTACACAGCTTCATCAGGCAATCAGCTTTTGACACACCTCTCAACTGGTCAGATTAGGCAAGAATGTCTATTGTTTGGCTCATATGTTTGGTCTGTGCATCATACATCTTGTATTTCTCAGGTAAATCACTGTGATGATCTGAAAATTTTTGTCAGTAAGTAATGACACAATAAATTTCATTGTCTGATGTTATATATGTCAGAAAATGTCTGTTAAAACAAACCTTGTTACTCTAGCAACTTTTTACAGTAATAAGATTAATATTTACAGTACTTCCCTATGTTTGGGCCATTGCCCCCCCCTCCCGATTTTCGCAGGCTATCTCCAGATTTCTTGCACTTACAGGTTGAGAGGTATGGCTGTAGCACACAAAACCCAGGGCCAGAGTACAACTATCTCTGAAATGAAGTCCCACTCTTACTATAGAAAGTCATACTGGGCATGCTCCTATACTTAGAGAATTACAGCCCGTGTCTAAACTCACATCAGAGTATATAACTGTATTGTGCATATATGTCTTTGCATATAGACAGCTATGTACACCTTAACTGTCTCTACCCACACCCATCAGACAGGATTACCCTCAGCTAGATGTAGGTTACCAATATGTGATATATCTGCATCTGTTGCATATGACACACAAACATATATATGGACAACATAACAATATTTCAAGCATATACACACATAGACATAGGGAAGACAGAGACATAAAGAGATATAGAGAAAGAGACACAGGGAGACACACACAGAGAGTCATAGACAGGGATACCCTGAAAGGCATAGAGTGATGTCCTTCTGCAGACATTTGCATACCTGTTGTAACCAATCACATGTGCCAGCATGAAAGAGAGCTCCATCGTGTAATAGTACTGAGGTAGGGGTTATAATATCACCCGCCTTTGTGTGTGTGTGTGTGTGTGTGTGTGTGTGTGTGTGTGTGTGTGTGTGTGTGTGTGTGTGTGTGTTTGTAGGTTAAAGTATTATGAGGCCTTTCCCACTCAGTACACATCCCATTGCTCTTCTGTACAAGATCTGCTGATGTCACCTTAGAAGTACCTTTGGACACTTGCCAGCCATATAAGCTCTGTTATGTGTGCAATAATTATGTAATGCTATAGTACAAATAACTAGATAGGTAGGGGATCTAATCTCAGTCCTAGCAAATGTGTGTGTTTGTAGGTTAAATATTTTTAAGCCATTCCCACCCAGTACACTTCCCATTGCCCTACTTTACAAGGGTTGCTGATGTCATTCACCTTAGAAGTACCTTTGGAGAGCTCACAGCCCTATAAGCTCTGTGTTGTGTGTGATAACTATGCAACAATATCGTACAAATAACTAGATAGGCAAGGGTTCTAATCTCAGTTCTGGCAAATGTGTGTGTGTGTGTGTGTGTGTGTGTGTGTGTGTGTGTGTGTGTGTGTGTGTGTGTGTGTGTGTGTGTGTGTGTGTGTGTGTGTGTGTGTGTGTGTGTGTGTGTGTGTGTGTGTGTGTGTGTGTGTGTGCGTGTGTGAGAGAGAGAGAGTCATATCCTCTGGGGGTGAGGGTTGTACCATTTTGAGGTATGTTCCACCCAGTGCACTTCCCATTGCTCTACTTTACAAGGCCCTCTGATGTCATTCACCTTAGGAGTACTTTGGATAGTCTTTAGCCCTCTAAGCTCTGTGGCACATGCAATAACTGCATGACACTGTAGTACACATAACTAGATAGGTAGTGGTTCTAAACTCAATATTGGCAACTAGGATACTGTGTGTGTGTGTGTGTGTGTGTGTGTGTGTGTGTGTGTGTGTGTGTGTGTGTGTGTGTGTGTGTGTGTGTGTGTGTGTGTGTCTGTGTGTGTGTGTGACAGAACCATATCCTTAGGGGTGTGGGTTATATCATTTTGAGGCATGATCCACCCAGTACCTTTCCCATTACCCTACTTTACAAGGCCCGCTGATGTCATTCACCTTAGAAATACCTGTATACACTCTTCAGCCCTATAAGCTCTGTGGCACGTACAATAACTGCATAATGCTAAAATGAAATAATTAAACAGGTAGGGGTTCTAATCTCAATGCTGACAACGACAGTACTCTGTGTGTTTGTATGTGAAGAATATCACCTGTGGCTGTTATGTGTGTTGGTTATACCATTTTAAGGCATATTGACCCCTTCTCCATAGCATTACTTTAAAGAGCCTGTTAATGGCATCTGCCTTACATGCACCATGTTAAGCTATGCAACCCATACCAGTCATCTGTACAGATGTATATGGAATATCCAGATGTTTGCAACCTATATGTGGTCTGTGTCCCCTAACAGTGGGCATTTATGAGAAATTATTGCCAAATATGTCACAGTTACCACAGTGACAGACATGTCAGCATCAGACCATACCTGTCTGAAATATCATGCTGATACAAAGTTTGTTACTCTATCACTTGTCCAGGTTTGTAAAAGCAATATATGAGACCAGTTGCTATTTTGGGTGGTTTAACCCACCATCCATGAAGGGATTCTCAAGATTACTTGTTGTAAGAGGTAGTAAGTTATGTCCCAGGCATATAATCTCTGTGGAGCATGTAATGTGTATGTAGCACTATAGTACATACAAGTGGATATGTAAGGATTACCAATCTGTCTATTGGCAACTGTGTATGTGTTTCTGTATGCATATCCCCTGTGGCTGTCTTTACTGTGTGTCTGTGATGGTTATACCATTTTGTGTGCCTCTTCCACCCTGTTAACTCCCCCATTCCCAACCTAGTTGCAGCCCCTAGAGATGTCATCCACCTTACAAGCACAGTTACGCAGTTTCTTACACAAAGACACTGTGGTGCATGCAATAGTCATATCATTGTGTATTATGCATAAATAGATAGATAGGTCATCTAGTATGAGAAGTGTCAACTCTGTGTGCATGTGTGTTTCAATGCATGTCCCCATGAAGCAGTGTGTGTGTGTTTCAGATGGCTCTACTATGTTAATGGCCTCTGAACCCACCATTGGCAATCCTAACAGCCCCTGCAATATTACCCACTTGAATAGTAGTGGTAGACACTGCAACACTACATTACCTCTGTGGTAATTGTGTTATGTATCTAGCACTATCGTTTGTAAAACTGGGAAGGTAGAGGTTCAGCTATCAGCAAGGGCAGGTCATGAATGTGTGTGTGTGTGTGTGTGTGTGTGTGTGTGTGTGTGTGTGTGTGTGTGTGTGTGTGTGTGTGTGTGTGTGTGTGTGTGTGTGTCTGTATGTATGCATGTATATTTGTAAGTATGTACATACATCCCCTTGCAGCAGTCTACCTATATTACGGCTACCAGCATACCTCTCAACCACTCACAGAAAGATATCTAGTTAAAGTCATATGGAAAACTGGGACAAACAGCAAACACTGAGCACACCCTTTACATATTGCTGTGACACACATAGAAAATAGATAGCAGAACAGGTCATGCATTTGAATGCACTTTACAAAGGTATGTGTTGTTACATGACAATATCTGTCATTAATCTGGAATGTCAGTCTTTCATGATTTTCCAAAATGTTGGCCAGAAAACCACAATTTCATGACAGATGGAAGGAAATCATGTGTCAAACATCCAGACAATCTGCAGACATATACAGAGGTCAGAGGTATGGCTACCATCTGTACCCATACCTCCCAAGCTTTTAGAGCAATAAATGTTTATAAAGCCATAAATAATGGTGTGACAAGGGCCACATAATAGAGACCCTTTTCTAAATATTGCTCCTACAAACATATAAAGGTGATAGAATTACAGGCTTTGCATTAGCATAGATATTCTGAAGGGTGTGAAGTCTGCAACTCAAATGTCTGTCATTCTATTTTGACACCAACCCTCAAAGATTTGGCAATGATTTTCCAGAAAAAAACAAGTTTATGAGAAAATGGAAATCTGGACATTCTGTGGAAACCTGTACAGTTGAGAGGTATGTCTGTACCACCCTGCAGGTTGCAGTCCATGTTTGGCAAGGTGTGACCTGTGACAACTGAAACATTGAAAAAAGGTACCAAAACATTGGAAAGAGGTACCAAGACTGAAGGACAAGAGACATGTTATGCAGTTCTGTACTGATTGCATAGAGCAGTTATTGCACATAGCACCTTAATGTTATGAGACATGCTGTAAGCTAAGGTAATGTCACACAAAGAAGGTGTCATTGTAGCAAACCAGAAGAAGTCTTGTGTGTTGCACTTGCTGAGAGCATGCTATGTCCTGCCAACTGTCGCATCACTATAAGTTTCATCCCACACTCCACAATTGATAATGTCACACACACATTGTGTGCTGCCTATGTGTGTGCAACATGTAGACATGTGAAGCCCCTGTGACTACCTGGTGCCCCAGTAATCCACATGTATATAGGCATGAATACTAATTTGCACCACCCACATATGTAGGTACAGCCTAAGGTTGTGTGAAGTGTAAGTATTTTTCAGTCTCTCGTTGAGCCACACACTGCTGTTAACACACTGCAATGAGGAATTCAGTGTGTATGGAATGCTGTCAAGGTCCTAGGCTCCAGCTGAATGCAGACAACAGTGTCAGCATGCCATATGGCAATGACAAGTCCGCAGTATTTCCCACATCAGCACCAGCCCTGTAAACAGAGTGTGATGACAGACCTGGGTAACCTGCATGGCAACATAGTTGAATTCAGACAAGCATTGGCAGTTGTCAGGAATTGCTTGTATGTGGTTCACCACATAGGTGAAGGGACTGCATCCATCCAAAAGGTGGACATTACCTCTGAAAAGTCCTCAGTCAGTACAACAATACATTAGCAGCATGGCTGGTCTGCTATGCAGCTATGCAGACATCTTCAGCATCTGCAAAGGCTATGTTAACACCCACAAAGGTCAGCCATGGCCCACAACACCTGTTTCACACAGACAGTCTCTAATGTGAACTCGCCCACTGGTTAGTGGTCATGTTGTCCACAGGTGTCTGTGGCATGCCAAGATGGCAATGTTGTGCTCAGACCTTCAACAGCTGGCCCATGTACAAGACTATGCCTCTGTGTGCACTACCAGCACAAGAGGCCAAACTCGCATATGTGATAGCAGGCACACATTCTGGTGGTTGTCAGGTATGACTAACACAGGCTGACCTGTGTCAGGAATACACTCCCAAAAACCTGTCAACACAGTACCATGCATGCCCTCATCAACTGCATCAAGGTTGAGTGGATGCAAAAGAGATGGCAGGGGCAACAGGTGCTCATAGGTAAATTTGCTGGGGTTAAAGTAATGGCTAGGCTTGTGAGGAACATAGTGCCAGTACTCAAGTAACCTCATCTGTATGTATGAGATTGTGGTACTACAGAACACCCAGATGACATGTATGAAGGCTAGCTGGCTGCATCAAGGGATATGTATGCAAGGTCACAGTGTCTGCCCGCATTGGTCTTCACTCACTTTTGCATGCATACACACATGGTAAACATGTTCATATCAGCTGCACCTTGGTTATGAAAAGGTCACTGTGTTTCCACTCCACCATACTCATCTTTTGTAATGTCAGCAGGCCCACAGCCTGCAGACACATAGACAACTGGAACACAAACAGAATACAGTATGTGAGACAACAGTCAGTCAGCAGTACTAACAGCAATAATGCATCATGGCTAAAAAGGTACATACACTTTGATGTGTACCCATGACAATTGCCAGCAGACAGCACCTTACACGGCATTACATTTCTACACTGTACTATATTCACCCTGTGCATCAGACCCCATATTAGCATGTCCCTGCATCGATGGTACGGATAACAGGGATGTGGCACAGGTATCATCACATGCACAGGGTGTGGCATGGCTGGGCCATATGATTGACATTGTGTGTGTGTGTGTGTGTGTGTGTGTGTGTGTGTGTGTGTGTGTGTGTGTGTGTGTGTGTGTGTGTGTGTGTCTAGAGGGCTGGTGTTCAAGTAGGCCATCCAGAAGAGCTGTGTGTGTCTAGTAGTGACCTGCCTGTGATAGAGATGTGTGAGTATTTGTATGCACACAGTCAAGCCATGTGGTTGCCCTACACAGGGGTATGTTGGACAGCCATGGACTGTACATGGCAGGATGTACAGTTCACCATCTCCAGCCATGGACATGGGAACTGGTTCTGCCAGGACTCTCACTGGCACCACCAGACCCAAGGCCTGATGCAGTACTACTCCCTGATGGTGACTGCTGTCTACTGGATCCATGTCCCTGACAGGACTGGATAGGAACATGTGCCCAAGGCCTGCTCCATTGTGGTATGAACATCACCCTCCCTTTGATAGTGCTGGTTTTACTGCCGCTACGGGAGTGTGAATGTGCATGGCCACTTGAGGTCTCAGTTGATCTTGTTGCTGACCAACGTCCATGTGGCCACCTCCTACCACATGCTCAAGCACAGACATTGCACGGTCAAGCAATGACAATGTCTCACTCCACTGTCTAGCCACAACATCATCAAAATGATGTACGGCATCACCAATGCCATGGAGGTTGTCAAACATGGCAGGAAATGCTGCATTCATGACCCTGAGCATCTGTCTGGTGTAGTATTCAGAATGTCCCTGTGCCTCCATGATAGACCAAAACATGCATCGGGTGACACCTGCTATAACACACCTCAGTCCTCTGAGCAACCCTGTCCATCTGTTTGTGTGGACCTCACCTGTTCTCTGGCTATGGCTAGTGACTCCACTCACCCTTGCCATAATCACCACTCTAGCCTGTTCCATGCCACCACCCTCTAACTGTACATTATCTGTGACTGCTTGAGACTTAGTATGTGTGGACTTACTGACTGTGTGCAAGGACATTGTGGGTGAAAGTGGGATATCAACCAATGACACAGATTCTTCCCTCAACAACCCCACCTATGCCTCACTATGACCACCATCATCATCAGAGTCTGCTAAGACACTGATATCAGGTAGTGAGAGGGACAGACTCCAACCCTCATGGTCCTGTGAGGGGAAGACAGCATATGTAAATTAATACTTGCACTATAGTGATTGCAGAAAACACACACACACACACACACACACACACACACATGCATGTGCGCGCACATGTTCGCATGCATGCACACGCACACAGACACATACAGATGAGGTGGCACAAAAGCATTATACAGACCACACAATTTCTGAATGATGACATTCATGACACACAATCAGACCACAACAGACACACTCTGGACAGGCCTTCAACAGCATGCAGTGCAGCTATTTCCACTTAATGTTGATACTAATATACACCTCTGAAATACTTGCGAGGTGGTAGTATGTGATGGACCTTTACCTAACACACACTGCACCCGTCTACACAGTATTGATGTACTCCTGTATAGGTCAGTGGCAAAACCTACAGAAACGTACATGCCAATATGTTATAGTTCCTGCAAATAGGCTCCTGTGATGACCATTGTGATGCACTATAGTTAGCCCCACCACAAAGGAACATGCACATATTGCAATATGGCTAGTCGAGTAACAGTTGTGTGCGTGGAAAAATGCATGCCCTTAACATGCCTAGGGTATTGGTGAGCCACAATTAGACATTTCCATACTTACCGACTTCAGGCAGCTCTTCCTCAGCCAGACCAGAGAGACCTAGCCAAACTGGATTCACCCAAGACTGAGCTAGACAGTCAAGATGAGAAGGTAAACACTTGCACCACACCATACTCATCACATAGTTCCTCAAAATGTACACCATCAAAACACACACATAGAAACACAAAACACACACCTACATTCATGGAGGCTCTCAATAAAAATCTTCCCAAGCAACAAGGACCTCCAAAGCAGAAACACAAGCAACCCCCACCCCCAACACAACCAAAATGACACATAGCTCACAAAATCAGTGTGCCACTCAACCACAGCCCATAAAGCATAACAAGGTACCCAACACTCTAGTCATAGGTGACTCTATAGTCAGGCACACTGATTTTCCACTCACCAGGCTAAATAAGGAGAAAGTTACTGTCAGCTGCCTGTTAGGTGCCAGGATCCACCACATAATGCATGCACTCAGGTCACTCCACAACAGGTACAAATATGACTCTGTTATTGAAAATGTTGGTGTGAATGATCAGCGACATACCTCCGTGGACTACATGAAAAGAGACATAGAGGAGCTATCCAATCTTGTAGCCCAGGCAATTATGACCCTAGACCTGAGCAGCATCCTGCCATCACCCAGAATCATACCACAGTACAAGGGCAAAATGGTTGACTTCAACAATTAGCTAAGCTTCTGATGTCATTCTAAGGGGATCCAGTATCTGTCTGCCTGGTATGACATGATCAACAGACCATGATGCTTTGTCAGAGATGGCCTGCACCTGTCGCCCTTGAGATTCCAGATACTGGCTAAGGCTCTTGCCACCCCTATAGTGCCTTTTTTAGGCAAGGTTTAAATGACAAATTCAACACTGTAACAGGTACAAGCAAGCAAAATCTGAGGGTAATGCTACTCAATGCTAGAAGTGTAAACCTCAAAATGCACTCACTTGAGGCACTCCTTAAAATGGAGAACATTAACATCTGTGCAGTGACAGAGACCTGGTTCAAGGCTCCAGAGAACACCCTTGCATTACCAGGCTATAATTCATACCACACTTTTTGGCCACCTTACCTGGACTGAAACACTAAAAGCAGAGGCGTGTCCATATTCATTAAGGATATCCACACCTCCGGGCTAGTTGCTCAGCATAATGCATCCGAGATTATCCAAGTGCAACTAAGTCTGGGCAAGACCACAATCCAAATTGCAGTTTGCAACAGATTCCCCACCCAGCCCCAGGATTCCCACTCCTCATTTCTTGACACACTGGAAAATATTACGGTACAACCTAACAGCCTAATAATGGGCAATTTCAACTACCCCACCATTAACTGGGAAAACTACTCATGTACCAACACTTTTGCTCAACGTTTTCTGGAATTCATAAATTACAATGCCTTGGACCAACTTATCCACACTCCCACCAGGGGCAGCAATATCCTAGACCTGGTCATTACATGGGAAACTGGTGTTCCACACCAGAGGTCAATTCCTCGTTGGTCAGATCCGACCACAAGCTAATCACCCTAGACATCCACATCCTGCCCCCACCCTCCTATTAGGGAAACCACCATAAAAAAATCTCCAAAGCCAACTTCACACTTCTTAAGACAGACGTGGCAAGCTTCATAACACCCATGCAGATGGACAATAGAGGTATGACTGCTGAATCCTACACAAATGCACTTTATAAGCGCTTACACAAGTGCGTGGATTGTGCAATCCCTAACAGAACCAAGATGCTATCCTCCAAAAAAAGGAAGCCAATCTGTTGGTCCCCTGCCATAAGCAAACTCTACAACAGAAGAAAGAAACGATTGCAAAAAAGAGTAAGATCCCATGATTGGAGGAACTCCCTGGTCAGCCTCAGTAAGAAGCTGAGATCCCTCATAAAATCCTCCAAAGCTAGTTATGAAAACAAAATCGCCACTGATTCTAAAGAGAACCACAAAACATTTTATAGCTATGTCAAGAATCTCAATGGCAACACTCAGATCTGCTCCGAGTTACAGCACAATGGCACTAAATATACAGAACCAACTGATATTGCCAACATCCTGGCAGAAAGGTTCTGTGCTAACTTTACCCCCCCCCTCACCCCTTAAAGGACCCATCTCTATACCAGAAGAATGCAAAGTTCCTGTAATCATGGCTTCACAGGTAAAAAACACACTCTCCAAAGCTAAGAACACAGCATCCATGGGACCTGACAACATCCCAGGGCTGTGTTCTACATGAACTATAGAACGAACTGGCACCCCACCTAAGTATCATGTTCAATCATAGCCTCACCTTAGGCTTTGTGCCCACTGAATGGTGCACAGCGATGGTTATCCCAGTCCACAAATGAGGAGCCACCAAGGACCCCTGGAACTACCATCCCATTAGCCTGATGAGCCTGGTCTGCAAGGCTATGGAACGTATCATCATGGAATTTATAAACAATGACATTGGTAATCTCCAAACTCTGGACCTTACCCAGTTTGGGTTTGTAAAAGGCAGATCATGTCTTCTAAACCTGATAGACATCTTTGAAGCGGTCACCAAAGACATAGATGAGGGTAAGGTGGTTCACACATCCTATCTAGATCTTGTCAAGGCTTTCAACACCCCCCCACTCTGGAATTATAGATAAACTCACTAAACTAGGTATAAATCCTTATGTCACAAGATGGGTTGCCAACTGGCTCACTGACAGAACACACACTGTGAAAGTAGCAGACTCCAAATCGGACTTCAGACCAGTGACAAGTGGAGTACCACAGGGTTCAGTCCTGGGCCCTCTCCTGTTTTGGTATCTACTTCTCTGAAGTACCAGCTAACACAAAAGATCTTTGGCCAATGAAGTTCGCAGATGACTGTGAACTAGGAGCCATAATCGAAACTCCTAATGATGTGGACATCCTACAAAAGGGCCTCACTGAGACAGATGCCTGGGTTCCAAGCCATGGCCTCAAGCTCAATGCCAAAAAGTGCATTGTCATCCCTTTTGGTAAAAACTCTGTACCCATGAACTACCACATAGGTGGTAGTCTACTTTACAACAAAAGTGTGGTAAGAGACCTTGGGGCACAGGTGGACAATAGTCTCTCCTTTGATAATCACATTGCCACAGTAGTCAGAAAATCCTTCTACGTGGCACACCTCATCACAAAAGGTTTCTCATCCAGGAAAAAAGAGGTCATTGTTCCCCCTCTACTCGTCACTCATTAGACCCATTATAGAATACAGCACCCCTTTTGGTATGTACATCACAAGACACCTAGAACAACTGGAAAGGCTGCAGAAATACCTCACAAAAAGGATTACTGGCCTCAAACAGATGCCATACGCAGATCATCTCAAAAAACTCCAGTTGTACTCTGTCGCATATCACCTACTCAAAGGCGATCTATGCCTAACATACAAAGCTATGTCAAACCCAGAGCTGTTGGACAAGTTCTACTTAAAGAAATCTCAGTCCCTCCGAGCTACACGCTCTAGGGACCTAAGCCTTGTCACCACAATAAACAGAACATGCTGGAGGGTAGATTCCTGTCTCAGAGACTTCCCATACACTGGAACAAACTACCTATCTATATCAAACAAAGCTCCTCATTAGCACTCTTCAAGAAAAATCTTGATGATGGAATGAGAGATAGGAAATTCACCCTGGGGATCACTTCTGTGGCTCTGCTCGACAGGGGCATAGGAAAATAATTTTCTTGGGAGGCAAAAGCCAAGGTACTTTTTTGGCTACAGTTATATAGGTCCTAGGGTCAATAGCCTAGTACCTACCTATGAACATATGAACCTATGTCATTGTGGGAGAGAGGTATTGTCAGCACACTCACATATGGCATTGGTACAGGATAATTGATGCATTTCTGAACATGTACAGTACAAGCTCTGATACTACACAATTTGCTGTCATTCACAAATAGATGTGCACTTGTGTGCATTACAAAACCCCACCCACAAATGTAGTTTGACCTGACATATGAGTCCAGATACTCCAAGGATGCCAGCATGAATGAAACAGTATTGAAGTGATATCCACTGGGGCCTTGCCTGGATGCTCCTCACCCATTGACTGTGTGCCACCCACCTCCAGGACATGTCTTTGTACTGTTTCCTGGGGTGCGGTCGGTGCCCCAAGGTTGGCAAGGAACTCTTCTGTTGCTGTTAGTGGGGCTTGCATAGCAGGCCCCCCACCTGTGGCTGAATGGTTCCTGGCCACAGCTGCAGCCCTTTGCCGGGCATGGTACATAAGGTCAGTGGTGCGGTGCCTGACCTGTTCATGCGTTCACCTATGCTGCCCAAGATTGTTGCCAGTTGCCACTAGTTCTGTCAACGGGGTGGTCCGTTGTTGCACCTGCTGTCTGCTCCTACCCAACATGACCATGTAATGCAGTCTTAGTGCATCCAGGATTATTGCTGTCTCAGCTTCAGAGAACGCTGGCTGGCAATGTCGATACATTCCATCTGAAAGACATGAACAGGGAGACACATCACAGGAACTCATACATTGGCCACAGTCATGTACAGATCCTGCACATCCATGTTTTCTAGCTCTATCCACCACTAACATCCACATCATACCCCTGCCATCTATCAGCAGAGTATGTGTGTGAGCAGTGTCACCATATTGGCATTACACCATGCATTTCACTCCTGATCCTGATGTTTCATGTTCCCCCCAATGAGGACCACTAATGTGTATAATCCTCCATTCATCATTCACATCACACAGCACATGCAGCAGCTGGGGACATCACATAAGTCTCCTACCAGGGCATACCAGCCCATCGGACATCTACCATACACCTATAGGCTATAAGGCCAACCCTCTACCTGGTGTCATAAATACTCATCAGGAGTAACTTCACTCTGCATGCCAGGCAGTCACACACTCCACATTGCTGGGAATGCTGCATGAGCGCAAGTCATGCTCCACTCTGTTAACACACACACACACACACACACACACACACACACACACACACACACACACACACACACACACACACACACACACAAACAACCTCCACCTGGTGAGTGACCTGGATTGGCCTTGTTGGCAGCTTGGATGTGTGTCACACACAATCACCCTGTGGTGGAATGGGCACCCTGTCCACATCAGGCAGAGTAGCTACCTACACCTTTGCAGGCGTAACATGTTCAACTCGATGGTTAATGGTACATACACCCTTGGGATACCACTTGTATCCCTGTTGGATGGGGACATCAGCTGCTGCCTTGCATTCACATGGGCTAGCATATGGCCAAGGGATATGGCTGCTCATGGCCCTCAGTTTAGTAACCTGGTATAGTACCAGGAATACCATAAGTGGCCTGTCTGCTGTTACAGACTGTGTTGTTATGTGTCCACACACATCAGTACCACTAACTGCTGGGTGCCCCCTATGGGCAGCGTTACAGTACCATGTCTTCCAGCCTACAGCCCACAAATAGGTGAGTGCTCCTTCAGGTACATGTGGACATTCCAGGTGCATCTGAGCTACACAATAAGTGAGATCAGTGCATATGTGTGTTGTAGGGTGGCCTCCTTATCGGTGTCACCCAGATGTTGGTGGAATGTGTACATGTGCCTGAAAGATGTAGACCTCACTGCCAGACAAATGTGTATTTCCGCACATCATTTAAAAAATACATGATGTTTGTCCACATAGTTCAGGGAATGTGTCTGTGGCATGCAAGACCCCTGGGGGCACAGTGATGGTACCTGGGTATTTGGTACTGTATCCATTCCCTTACACTGTATACTCAGTATGTACCCATTGCTGCTAACCCAGTTCAGCATCCACCCACTACGACTACCTATAACTTGCTGTCCTGCTGCAGGGGTCACCAGGTATGCTAGCCATAGGTGTGAGGCAATCAGATACAGGTGTGGAGTACACACTCACCTAGGCTTAGTATGTCAGAAATGGTCAGGGAGACCTGGACAATCTGTGAAATAATCCTGTATGACATTGTCAGACTGAGAAGTGCTCAATGATGGTACTTGATGTGATGTGCCATCTGTATCCACCAGTACATCCTGTTAGTGTGATGCCCCTGCACAGGCCCAGTCATCAGAGAGCTTAAATACTCACCACTACCACCAGTGAGGGATATACACAATGTCAGGATGACAAGTACATGGACATTAAAGTACAATTACCCTTCAGAGCACACAAAGGTCATAGCCAGTGTGGGGATCATTTCTCCCTCTCTCCACATCCCCAATAACACTCCACACTGGCACACCAATGAGTTTAACATCTCAGCAGAGCAGTCAATCTAAAACATCTGTCAGCCTCTCTGTCCAACCGGTACTTCAGGTCCCTGGCCAAGTAGCTGGCATACACACTTTGCTGTTTGAGTTTTGAATCACACGCACACACACACACACACACACACACACACACACACACACACACACACACACACACACACACACACACACACACACACACACACACACACACACACACACACACACACACACACACACACACACACACACACACACACTCCTGATAAAGTCTGGCACAACTTTGGTACCTATGGGCCCTTCAGCCCAGATTTTAAGGTAGTTCTGACTACCACAATCCATCTATTTAACAGCTGCGGTAAGGCCCTCAACAAAGGGTAACAAATCCTACTGTGTGATGAACCTGTTAGTAAAACAGTAAGTGTGACCAAGACTAAGGCTATTGGAGTGAGCTATACAGTGTCAGCAAGGGCATATGCAAGTACTGTAAGACCTGACTTAGTGCTATACAGACCAGACACAATGTCAAGGTTTAACAATATGTGATAATAATTAACAAAGGAACAAGAGAATGCTCTATCAATGCAGTAACTTCACAGTTCAGGCTCACAGGGATTCATTTAAGACAACATTGCAGGACAGTCTGCAATACATACAGGAAACATGTAAAGTACTAGGTGCATATGTTCATAGGATGATACTAGGCTATTGGCCTGGATGCCCTCATAAGTCTAACCCAGAGTTTTGTCCATGTCCCTTCAAAGTCAACACCTGTTTCCCCTGTTCAGCTGGGACACAGGTAGGATCCCAGGGGTGTCTTTTATGTTTCCCATGCAGTTGTCCAGCTTCTTCTTAAAGAGGGCTAGAGAGGTACGCTGCTAGACAAGGGGAGGGAGTATATTTTCCAGACAGTGTATTGTTTTGGACACAAATATATCCCACCAACAAGTACTATTCATGTCACAGACCAGGTGAGGGCCTTGCATGCAGGTTGCATGAGTGGAGTTTGTCTTACGGATATGAAGAAACTCCATCAAGGCTGGTTTGGAAATGGCCTTGTATGCCAGACACAGGTCACTTATGATCAGTCTGTATGAAACTGAGTAGAAAGACAGAGCTTTCCACCTATCTGTATAGGATAGGTGTTGCAGACCCTGGATTTTCCTGGTCAAGGACATCTGTGGTCTCTGCAACTGCTGCATGTGCTTGGTAAGGTACATGCCAAAGCAGCCATTGTACTCGGTAATGGGTCTGATAAGGGAGGAGTACAGGGATGTTATGGCCTCCTGGTTCCTGAATAACGCACCCTTATTTGTGAGGTGGGCCCTGTAGACAGCCTTCAATACAATGGTGCCAACGCGGTGGAAAACTGTCAGGTTGCTATCAACCTTGGTGCACAAGTCACCTCATGCTTGATTGCATGCTCAGTACATTGTTATTTCTGTCATAATTAGTGTGGATGACATCTACCACAACAGGGATAATGATGCATTTTCTGTCATTCGGTTTCAGGCAATGCTTCTGGCACCAGTCATTAATTTGGGTAAGGGCCTCTTGAAGGATGCTCACATCACTAGGGAAATGTAAGACAGTGGCCAGCTTGCAGTCATCAGTAAACCTGGTCATCCACAGACCACTGGTTTTGTCTTGCGCCTCAGAGAAGTATATCTCAAACAGTAGAGGCCCCAGACTGATCCTTGGGGTACACTGCTTTTTAAGGGTCTACTACTAGAGGTGGCTTCCACTACTTTGATTGAGTGGGTACTATCATTGAGCCAGTTAGCTACCCATCTGGTAACATACAGGTTGTTGCCTAGCTGGGTAGGCTTTTGTATTGTGGATGACTGGGGATTATTGTCAGAGGCTTTGGCTAGGTGAAGATAGGCAGTGTGCACCATCTTCCTGTTGTCCATGTGTTTGCTGACTGCTTCAAAGAAGTTGACCAGGTTTAACAGGCCTGATCTCCCTTTGACAATACCAAACTGTGTGGGCTCAAGCATTTTAAGGTTGCTGATGTCCCTTTTTATAAGGTCCCTGATACTACCTTCCATGGCCTTGCAGATCATGCTAGTTAGACCGATATGCATAAGATTGGCTGTGTCAGTGGATGCTCCACCTTTGTGTAGAGGGATGACAGTGGCTGTCCTCCATGTAGATGAGATGACACTGGTGCTCAGGCTTTGGTTGACTACAGTGTGTAATGGAGCTGAGATCTCATGCCTGAGTTCATGTAGGATGCAGCCAGGGATGTTATCAGGTCCCATGGAGACCAGTATGTTGCCTTTGAAAGAGAATTACAGACTTGCTCCCTGATGACAAGAGGAGGGGGGCAGGTGCTGTGCATGTCCTTGTTTTCTGTTGAGGGGATGGGGGGGTGAGGTTTTTCACTTAACCTTTCTGCAGCAGGTTGGCTATATCTGTGGCATATCTGCATGTGGTGTTATTGACCACCAGTACAGAGCAGATTTGGGTGTTGCCTCTGAGATTGCAGACATATGTGAAGAAGGCTTTGTGATTGGCCTTGATGGCTGTGTCCAATTTGCACTCAAAGTTAGCCTTAGAGTAATTCACCTGTGACCTTATTTGCTTATTCAAACAAAGGTGAGAGTGCTGCCAATATGGCACCTGCTCCTTCTTGGCCCTGTACAGCACATATTTCCACCTAGTATGGAGTTTTTGTATTACTGCTGTCCACCACAGAGGTTTGCCCTACCTTGAGGAAGATGATTCTGTCCTGCCAGGTATTGCTGTGTCCATACAGCTATGTAGGTGCTCATGTAGTTTTGGGTGTAGGCTTGGACATTACTGCTAGTTCCAACTGAAGGGATGGTGGCTGTGAAGCTTATACCTGCTCTGAGGAGATTATATTCAGTTTTGAAAAAGTGTTTTTGTTTGACCCTGACAAAGGGGTGAAGGGGAGATGGTGACCTGAAAAGTGATGGCTTTATGGTCAGATCGTACCAAGGAGGATGACATTGTAGCAGTGCTACAGTGGCTACGCATGTTGGTTAGGACCAGGTACAGGGTATTTCCCCCTGTCATAGGGGTGTTGACAAGCTGATCCAATGCATTGGCATTGACAAAGCTGAGGAATCTCTGGGCATTCATGTTCGGGTAGAATAGGTCATGCACTCTATGGCTGGGTAGTTAAAGCCACCCAGGATCAGGTTAGAGGGTTGAATCTTGACAGATTCAAGTAAGTCCAGATAGGTGTAGTGGATGTCCTGAGTCATATTTGGAGGTCTGTAGCCATCTATGATTTGAATAGGTGTTTTGTCAACAGTTAACTGTACTTGGGGTGTCTCCTTTGCATCATACCGTTTGACCAGCCTGGAGGTGTGTATGTGTATGATAAAGTTTGAAACTCCACCTCCTTTGGCTTTGCAACCCTCCATTTGGTGTCTGAAAGTATGGTAGGATGAGTAACCTGGCAAGGTTAGTATGCTCTCCACAGCTTCAAACCAGGTTTCAGTGACTGCACAAATGTCAGCATCCTCCAGGGCAAGGAATGCTTGCAATGACTTTAGTTATATGCTAAGACTCCTAACATTTAGCAGCATTACCTTTACATTTCATTTATAATAAACTTTCTGCTCATGATTTTGCCTGAAAATGGCACTATGGGGAAGGCAAGTGCCTTTGCCAGAAGCCTAAAGCCAAGGGGACGCAGATAAAGGCCATTTCTGTCAAAGCATTGTCGTCTGTCTATCATGTACTGTCATGTGACTGAGACAGCAAGGATTCTAGGTTCTTAATGTGATTGCATCTCCTCACATATTGTGTTCCTAGGTGATAGTAGCATAGAGTTATCTGTGTACATAAGGCAGTGGCTACATTGTGTCAGGAGGCCCATATCAATGAGACTAGCATGAGAAAGCACAGGAAATTGTCCATCCATGGTTATCAGCATCTGTGGAAGAGAGGTCAGGGATAGTAGAGTGGGTAGTATCTGAGGATAGCACCTATAGGTGTGAGTATGGCTGGATAACATCAAGACAGTACCTGCAGGTGAAGGCCTCACTCACACAGGAGTGCTGGTAAAGGAACGAAATGCAACTGAGATACCTCTCAACGGGTAATACTGCACAAAAGCACAAAGCCATGCACATGCTGGGTTTAAATACCACAACAATGAAGGTAAAATAGGAACACTGGGAGTGCCCAATCAACGTTTGTTCCCGAGTTTTTAGCTCAACATCCTATGGCAGACCAGTGCCAACCAGTTCACTTACTCCCAGTAAGTGCAGACAGGCCCTGGAAAACACTAGATGACATAGTAGGACACACAAGAATCACACAAACAGATGTGACTGCAGCAATGCCTGTAACCAGATTATGCTAAAGATATTTAAAAATGTTTTAGGTTAGTGTAACACAGGTGAACAGATGTACACTTAAATATGACAATAGCAAACAAGAACAAATTAATTTAAACAGACTAACCAGTTAACCGGTAGCAAAGCTCAGAACAGAGCCCTTTTACAGCATTCTTCAGTCACACAACTTCTAACTGCAAACTCCTGCCACTAGGGTTCAGGAGAACTCTCTTCAAAAAAGATGGCCTCCATTAGTGTTCAAGTTATGCAAACAAAGCTATATTCAGTAGGTCAGGATGTAGTGTATGCTACAGCAAACAAGGCGTACCAATGTCACAAAAACACAGGTCAAATGAGCAGTCAAAATAAGCCTTTAACATAGCAATTTCTAGCTCAGAAGGGCATAATCTAGCCTCTCCTCCCACAACAGTGCAGACCACAAACCTTCACCATGTAAAACAACTGGCCTGAAGCCCATGTGCTTAAACACACAGCCTTAGCATAATAGAATTACATCAGGCAACTAACAAGCAGTAATAAATACAGCAGAATAAGTGCAATCGAGTCATTGTAAGAACAGGCAATGAAAGCAAATTGAAGTAATACAGCTGGAATAGACAGAAATACAGTAAGGTTTTTTTGTTTATAGGTTACATGGGAAAGGATGAAACACAATACTTTCTGGTTGAGAAAGAAGGGGGTATGGGTGGACCCTCCAAAATGATCTCTGTCTACTCAGTAGGATACACTGATAAGATACAACTGGGGTGTGTGTTCAAAATTAGATCTGTAGTAGGGGCAGCCAAGTCACAAGCCAACATATATTTGAACACAACAAGGGGGAGCTCTTACAACTCCAACAGAACAGAAAACGTTTAACAAAACAAATGCAGTACTGGAATAAGATACAAAATAGATGTGACCAAAGCTTAACTAAAGAGCTTCAAATCAACATTAAATGCAGAGATGACTGATACTCAGAGCACTGCACAACACATAAACACTTCAGCTAACTACAGATGTTTGTAATTAAGACAGCAATGCTGTGTCTCAGCTACTCACACTACTTAACTGCTGCTATTCACATGTTTCAAAGGAATTCTTTGGTAACCTTTGTTAACAGAGCCTAGCCAAGAACTGTTAAAAGTGCAACAGAACAGAATATGTATAACCAAACAAATGTTAATACTACAATAACATACAAAATGCAAGTCATC
Source organism: Protopterus annectens (assembly GCF_019279795.1). Taxonomy (NCBI): domain Eukaryota; kingdom Metazoa; phylum Chordata; order Ceratodontiformes; family Protopteridae; genus Protopterus; species Protopterus annectens. The sequence goes on along the minus strand of NC_056746.1, from coordinate 441,995,452 downwards.
AAAGCTTAAATACTGAGCTTCAAATCTAAATTACATGCAGAGATGACTGATACTCAGAGCAAAGCAGACCACACAAACATCAGACAGATATACCATATGGCCATATATATGTAAACAATGTCACATTTGTCTAGTTCCAATAAAACATGCAAATCTGTTTGTGTGTGGTAGGTCTGAAGGTAATAATCCACATTAATGCTGCGTTATCTCATATTACATCAGTGTTTCTCACCTGCCTTCATTTCACAGGCTAACAGCACAGGGTAACAGCAAATAACATACTTCTCTGTGACAGGTGTACATATCTGTCAGATGTGTGTGTCGTGGCACTGGAAGTCATAACAGAGTTAAACACTTTTCCAGTTTCAACTTAGTAATTATAATCAATCTAGTAATTCTTTATGTTTCAAGGCAATACAACAACCTGTAGCTGTAGACATTTTTGTCTGTTTGATGCACTGAAACTAAGATTCATTTATAAAACAAGTAGAGCTTATTTACTTCACATTTTGCAACTCAAGTCTGTATGTTTGAGACTTTCAGCGTCTACTATTAATGCATACATGTGCACAGGTAAAACTTGATATACATTTCTGTTCTTTGTCAGTACGGCACACTGTGTTTACACTCTTGCAGCTCAGTCATACCTCTCAACCTATTAGAGCAAGACATCTGGACAAAGGCACAAATAAATGGGAGGCAAAGCTTAAAGATAGTGACACTTTATAAATATTGCTGTAACACACTTAGTTGATAGCAAAGTAGGTTTTGCATTCACAGGAATATTCTCAAGGATATGACACCTGACATTCAAATGTATGCTATTATGTTATGACTTCAGTCTTTAATGATTTGTCAGTGATTTGCCAGACAAAACACAACTGTATGAGAAAATGACTACAAATATAAGGCAAACGTGGTCAGTCTGCAAAACTCTGGACAGTTGAAAGGTATGAGCTCAGGGCATAACATGCAGTTCAACACACACTTCTGCACCAGTTGTTTACTATGCACATAACCTATATAGGTTTCTTAAGTTTGTAAGACAAGCATATGCATCATAGTAATATTCACAAGTGACATATGAATATTTACAACATCCAGGTAGTGGCCTGGCAGTGTCACAGTCAGTATTGTACAACAGACACTCCAGCAGTAGTCATATGTGAACTGACCTTTGCTGGGGTGACTCAGGGGCCATAGCTGTGATCTATGTCACTGCAGACAGAGCAATCAGGGATGGCTGTAGGTGCTGGACAGCAACATGTTAGTCCAGCAAGTCTTGTTGAGACCTATTGTTTAACTACCTATTTCCCATGATTGCATTCCCCATCTGCATTCCATTACATGCTTAATTGTTTGGCATATCTGTTTTAGTGCCGTAGTGTTTTCTCACAGAAATCCACAAGTGTTGCTTTCTGTATTCACAGTCTGTCTTTCCAGAAAAACATTTCAGACCTGTTTTACATAGACAGCAGCTTGCCTTTTGTAGGTAATGCTCATGAGCAGGTGATGGCCTGTGCACCAATTGGTGTCTCCCACTTGCTAATTGCATCCAGAGCAGCTGTGTTGTCTTTCCATTAGCCAATGGCATGGCAACACAGTGCTATAATTAAGTCCTTCATGTGAGCCTTGCCCTTTTCCTTGCCTGTGAGGAGAACATTATGGAGGTGTGGGAGCTACAGCATCACAGATGGTAGGTAGAAATACTGTTAACTGTTTGGATTTATTTTCTATATCCACAGTTTTTGCAGGCTGTGTCTGCATACCTGTCAACCTCTTAGCTCAAGAAATGTGGAGAAAGTCCAACAAAATGGTGGGACAAACTTAAAAAATTAGGGTCAGATTGTAAGTATTGCTGTTATACAGTTAGAAACTTGCTAGAGTAGCAGGGTTTGTTTGGACATGCATTTTCTGTGTGATTTGAAGTCTTAAACTGATATGTATATGACATACTTCTCAACTGTCCAGATTTTTGAAGACTGTCCAGAAGTTTGGCTCTTATTTTTGGCCTGTTCCTCATACAATTTTTTTGGCAAATCACTAGGATGATTTGAGGACTGAAGTCACTAAATAATAGCATCCATTTGTGTTTCAGACTTCATATCCTTCAGAAAAATTATGTTAAAACCAATCCTTCACTCCAGCAACTTTTTAAGTTTATAACACCAATATTTAAAACATGCCCCTATTTTTGGGCCTCTGTCCCCCAATTATGTCAGGCTTTGTCCAGATTTCTTGCACTAAGAGGTTGAGAGGTATGGCATATCATTATTTAGTGACTTCATTCCTGATATCATCCAGTGATTTAGGAGAATCCCAGAAATGTTATGAGGAAGAGGCCCTAAATATGAGCCCAAAACCTGGACATTCTGTTGAAATTTGCACAGTAGAGAGTTATGTGTGTCTGGCTATTGTTAACAGAATTTCAAGACTGTGTAGCAATGTAGTGTGTAAATGTTTGTTGGACTGAGTAGGGAAATGGGCAGATGTGAGTGGCATAGATTCTTTTCTGTCTGACTGTGCATACTGCTACAGTTGCTGGTGATCTATCAGCTGCGTATGTTTGTAGGGGCAGACTGAGACATGTCCCTTGAAACCTCAGGATTCCAAATACACTGTGATTTGGGGCAATATATATAGGAGTAGTGTGCGACTGGCAATCAGAATATGTTAGTTAAAACAGTTGTTATACTGTAGAGATCAGTTGGCTTACTGGTATGTTGTTTTGACTGTAGTGCAAATGGTTCAGGGTAGACAATTTCTCACTGCTGTCTGTTTTTTCCCTACAGTTACATCCCTGTAGGGTATGATATATTTGCAAATGCATCAGCAATTCCCCAGAGCTGATTTGGTGTAGTGTTGTGTTCCTCTGACTGTAGTTCAGAAGGTGCTGGATAAAATGCTTGGCAGCTCAGTATATATACAAAACATTACTAATTCCACAGAGTTTTCCCTAATGTTAGATGACCATAATGCATTATATATTTACTGAAGCATTGCTAATTTTCACATCTCATTTGGAGTAGTGGTAGTTGATGTGACTGGAGTGCACAGGGTCCTGGGTTTAAACTTGGCAGGGATGTGTATTTTTCCCTAATGTTAAATGGCTGTAATGCATGATATGTTTGAAAAAGCATTACAGATGTCCACAACTCATATGGTGGAGTGGTACATTGCTCTGAGTGTAATGCACAGGGTCTTGGGTTGGAGATCTACCAGGACTGCTTTTTTTGTTGCTGGGATGAAAAGAGGCTGAATGAGTTAGAGTGGTTAAAGCAGTTTTTTGCAGTTTCAAGTGGATTTCCACAGGTTTGTGTGATGCTAAGCAGTGCTAACAGGAGCTTAGCCCTGCTTGGCTTTGGTTAGCACTGCTTATTCCCACTTAATCCCATGCTAATTTGAAAAAAGAAAAGAAAAAAGGGTAATAGGAAAGTGGTGAAATGTGGGCAAGCAGGGGGAAAAACAATGTGAAAGCAGATAAGAATTTGCAGGACAGGTGTACAAAAGGAACATAGCTCTTCATTTCTTCTGCAGCAACAGCTGTGAATGATCTGGACAATTTAGTGCCTCACACCACACAGGGAGGGGTGTGGGTGACATACATTGCTTGAGTAATTCAGGGGTAAATTGATTGATGTCAGTGTACTTGGGGGCAAAATGGAGATCTATGTATAGGATTTTTTGGGGGGGACAGATACCCTTTTTTAAGGTGAGAGTGGGATGTTGGGAAAAGGTTGCAGGTACATTTGAAGAGGTAAGTTGGGTAGGAGAGGTTGCTTTTGCAGACAGACAAGACAGACAAGACAACAGACAGGGGCAGTGTATAACACATGAGGGGGGTAAACACCTTGGATGGGGAGGGTGGTTGGGAATCAGATGCCCATGAGCCCGCAGGTGGAAACAGTTGGACGGAAGTCCTCACCCATGGGCAGTCACCACTGCCCCTTCACAACCCCGAAGGTCGCTGTGCTGGAGGTTGGACTACAGGGGCAGCCTGCCCCTTGAGGTACACCAGTCTGCCCTGGATCTGGTTCAGGCATCCATCAAAGTCTGTCTGGATGACCTTGCGCACCATACCTCAGAACTTCTTGTGGGTGACAGGTTCCTCTCCATGCCTCCACCCATGGAGAGGACGGGCCCTGTCCCCTGAGGTGGTTCCACCCAAGGGTGGTTCAGAATCAGTGGAAGAGGCAGTTCTGGGTTGGGTCCCAGACATATTGGGGCCCAGTGCCATGGCCAGATAAGGTGGGACAAGCAGATCCTCTGGGATTTACCTTTGCAAATGCGCTATGGTGTTGACGTTTTTCAAACTGTATTGGTTAGTCATGAACAAAACATTTCAAGATTAGTTATAACAGCATGCATGGGTATTCAAATTTATTTATTTATTTATTAGCATTTGTTGACCAGGAAGGTCCACTGGGTCAAAGACCCATTTTCAGTGGCGGGCTGGGGAGAAAAGCTCCTCTGAGTATTACAATAACAGATAAAGTGTCACAAAAAGAGATAAAGTTTAACATAAGATTTAAAAGTACTACAAATATAATACTAATAATACATTTTACAATTTACAAATGTATAGGCTTACATTGATAATGCATTAGGAAACATTACATAGGTTAAGATGTTACAACAGTGGAAACACCTAGATTTTGATAAAGTAAATTAATTTGCAGACAGTGTAGTTTACACTATTTTTGTAATTGGCTAGTGTACTTAACATATACCAGTCTAGGAGTCTGTGTTGTGTGTGTTGTTTAAGGGGGTTTACTTCTAAGGCATGAGCAGGAAAGATTATTTAGATAATGAGATTTTAGGGTTTCTTTGAATTTGGATGGTCAGTTTGTGTTAATTCAGATGGTAACATATTCCATAGTTTGGTGACTGAATGGGAGAACAGACATTGTCTGGCTCTTTTGTTGGGTTTTGCAATAGAAAGCATATGCTTACAGGAAGATCTTAGTGTTCTTGTGGGAGTGTACATTTGTAGAAGTGAACCAAGAGCTGGGCATTGAATAGGTTTACTGATTAGCTTGTGGGCTAAAGTTAGTTGGGTGTAGTGTAGACGGTGGGAAAATTCGAGCCATTTTACTTTAGTAATTGCTTGGCAGTGATTAGTGCGGTGTGGTTTTTTGGAGGCAAATTTGGCTATTTTATTGTAACAAGAATGTAGTTTATTACTAAGGGTTGTGTGTAGATTGGTAAAAATAGCATTACCATATAGAAGGGAGGGGATGAGTAGGGTATTGGCTAATTTTGATTTGGTGGATTTATCCATATAGAGTTTGTGTCTATATAGTTTGCCTAATTTGAAGTGGGTTTTCTTTACTGCATTTAAGATGTGCGGTTCGAAAGTGAGTTTGTTGTCTATTGTTAATTCTAGTAATTTAGCTGTTTTCACTAGTTCTATTTGTGTGCCATCCTTTGCAAAGATTGTGAAGGCAGGGTCAGGTGATTTTGCTGAGAAAAGTAAAAAAAGTTTATTTTTTCTGGGGTTTAGCATAAGTTGTGTGTTGATAAGCCATGATTCTATGGAGGTAAAAGCCTGTTGTGTGACTGTGAGAAGATCAGAGAAAGTCTTAGAGGAGGCTATCAGAGTTGAGTCGTCAGCATATTGGACGAGATTTTGGATATGGGGGGCTTTGTGCAGGTCATTGATGAAAATATTGAACATTAGAGGACCTAAAATTGATCCTTGTGGTACTCCTATATTGTTGGATTGGTAAGTTGGTTGTACATTTTGCCACCTTACTGACTGTTCCCTGCTTTGTAAGTAAGAGATGAACCATTCTAGGGATTTTGGGGAGCAGCCTAGTTTTGATAGTTGACTTACTAGCTTAGTATGTGACACTGTGTCAAAGGCCTTAGATAGGTATAGTAGGATAACTGAGGTATGATGACCAGCATCTAGGGCTTTGTTGACAGTGTCAGTGAAGGAGAGCAAGGCAGTGATAGTGTTATGACCTGGATGAAACCCATGTTGGGTGGGCAGTAGAAGAGCATTCCTAGTTAGGTGTTTAGCTGGTTGTGAGTTGACACATTTTTCCAAGATTTTTGATGGTGGGGAGAGTATATAAATGGGGTGGTAGAAAGATCATGAGAGTTTCCTCCTTTATGTAAAGGGGAAATGATAGATTTTTTCCATAGGAGGAGAACGTATGATTTGGAGAGTGAGCTATTTATGAGAATGGTAACTGGGTATACTATTGCTGTAGCTGTTAGCTGCAGGTATTCAGGGGAAGATTATCTGCAGATAGTGAGCAAGGTTTGAGTTGTTGTAAGAGTTCCAAGACCTGGGAGGTGGGTACAGGTTGGACAGAGAAGGAGTTTGCTGGTGGAATATTGGTGTGATCTGAAAAGGAGGGGGTGTGTTTAGTAGGAAGAGGCAGGTTGGTATTAAGGCTAGATGGGATACCCTTGAGTTGATTTTGAATTGTAGAGATGAAAAGGGTATTAAATTCTTGGGAAATTTCTTGTGGTGTTTTTGCTGGTGCTAGGGGTGGGTTTTGGATAGTACCTGGGTTAAATAAAGTGGAAACAGATTTCCAAAATTTTTTGGGGTTGTTGTATGTGGAAGACAGTTTGGTGGAGAAATAATCTTTTTTGTCCTGTATCACAAGCTTTTTTGATTTATTACGCAGTTGCTTGTAGTGAAGTTCATTTTGTTTTGTTCTCTCTCTTAGCCATATTTTCCAAGTTTTGTTTCTCAGAGAGATGGTTTGTTTGGTTAGTTTTGTTAACCAGGGGGCATAATTGGTTCTTGTTCATTTGATACACATAGGAGCTAGGCTATTGAGAGTATCTAGAAAGAGCTTGTTGAAATAATCAATGGCTTCATCTAAGGAGAGTGTTTTTAGGGGGTTCCAGTTTTGGGAGTTTAGGATATTTATAAACTGATCTCTATCAAAGTGGGCAAGGTTTCTGGAGGTTCTATATGAATGTGCTTTACTTGATTGAAGTTGGGTCCTATAAGTATATGCTGGGAGATGGTCACTTATGTGTTTGGTAGGGTGCCTGAGTTTGTGTAGTTTTGTGGATGTGTTACTAGTATCCAGTCTAAGGTAGATTCAGAGTCTGTTGATAGACCATGGGTAGAGGTAGTGATGAGTTGAGTAAAACTATGAAGGCTTATGCTGTATGCAGGGAAAGGGCTATCTAAGTTTAACCAATTAATGTTTGTGTCTCCTAGAATAACAGTTTCATGCAGTGTATTCAGATTAATCTAGGATAGAAAGTCTTCGAGTATGTGGATATTGTGGCCTGGGGGAATATAGATTACAGCTATGCATATTTGTTTGTTTCTATTTATATGAAGGGATGTGAGTAGGAGTTCTAGGTTTTCGAAAGTGGGGAGGGGGTTTGTATAGGTAGTCATTTGTAGTGAGTTTTGATAGATTAGTGCTACACTGCCACCTTTTTTATGGAGTTTTTCTGAATGGATTATATTATAACCAGGATGGAGAATTTCAGTGTCAGCTATGTGTGGTTTTAACCATGTTTCTGTTACTGCAATAATATCTGGGGTGTGTGTAGATAGCCAGGTGTGGAATTCAGTTATTTTATTGCAGATACTATGAGCATTTATTGTTGTTAGGAGAAGTGTATGGTTGGATGTGTGATTCTGTAGAGTAGTGGTGGATGTATGGATGTGGTGATGTGACTGGTATGCTTGGATATTGGTGGGTGTATGAATATGAGTTAGCCCAGCGTTTGGATGGATATCTCCACACTGTGTTAATATGTGGAGTAGGTACATTTTGATGTGGGTCTGTTGTCTAAGGGTGGTGGGTATGTAATGTAATACTAGACATAATTTAAACTTAGGGGTAGGCAGTAGTAGTTTAAATCTATATGTGGTGATGGTGTTGTTTGATATTAGAGAGAGAGAGAGATATTAGAGTAACTAAGTCTGTTTAGTTTTATAGGAGGGGTTTGTGTGCCAAAAGTGGTTGGTGGGGGATTTAAGGTGTTATGTATGGATGTATTTTGTGTTAGTAAGAATAGAATTAGAATATGGACCATGCAGGAAGTAATATTAATTAGGTGATGATGTGTGAGAGGTGGAAGGGCCATAGTGATTGAGGAGTTAATTAAGTGTAGGAAAATTGGATGAATCTGCAGAGGTGGAGGGAGATAATTGGGTAATAGAAGAGAAAGGGTGGAGTTGACGATAGAGGTAAATGTAATGAGCTTATGGGTGTGTGGGAATGGGGGTAGGGCAGGGTTGTGAAGTGAGCCTGGAGCGGAGGGCAAATGGAGTGGGCTGAGCTAGCCTGCAGAGATGAGGAGAGAGAAGAAAAGCTATCTCCAACAAAGCAAACATGAGAGAAATTGTTTGGTGGGTACAAACAAGTAACTACAAATTGTTTTCATGCCTGGTAAAACATTTAGAAAGTCTGCTGGGTACACTTCTAGACAAATATAAAAGACACAGCTAAAGTGGCAGAAAGAACTGGAAAAGATGCTTTAGCGTATAAAATATTTAATATCCGCCAGAAAACCAACTTCATCAGAAATACAGATAATGTACCCATCATGCTTATAAATACAATCATCAATTGTAAAAACAATTAACAACTAATTAAATAATTAATTCACATATAACAGAAAGTAACCAAATATGGAAAAACTACTAAAATAAATTTTTAAAAATCATTAGTATAAAAAAACACTATTATAATAATAATTCCAATAAACTGTTCCTGTCAATGGTTTTAGACAAATTCAAGCTCCGATATTTAAGAAAACATTTCAAATTTACAGACTCATTCAACCCTGGAAAATGGTCTGAATATAGTTTAATCTGCCATAAACATTCACGTTGTTCCACAAAGTTCCTAAAATCCCCAGCTCTTCCATCATAATTACATTTTTCCAAAACAGTAAAGCAAAATTTTTGGAATGAAGTGCAAGAAATAGAATGTTTGTACAGGGCATTATTAAGATTTTTCGTCTTAATAGCATAAAGATGCTCCTTGATACGTTTGCCCAAGCTCCTAGTGGTCATGCCAACATAGAAAGCTGGGCAAACAGAACATAATGCAATATAAACAAGTCCACTACTAGAACAATTTAGGTAACTAGGCACTTCTAAAATTCTATCAGACGTAGCAATGCTAATGTAAGGACCTTCTGATATAAAACGACAAACAGAACAATTGTTACATTTAAACATACCCTTTTTCTTACAATTAGAAAAATTACTAGAAGAAGTATTATTAAAGTTTGTTTTCTCCAAAATCATTTTAAGTGTATTGTTTTTACGAAATACAAAATTCGGTTTTGTACCGACAACTTTACTGATATCTTGGTTACCTTGTAGAACTTTCCAATTTTCTTCTAAAATTTTTCTGATTTTAAAACAATCAGAACTCATTTCAAAAGAACAAAAATGTCTACCACTAACTGAATGGCTGGACTGAAAATCACCCTCATTTGTCTTGTTTTGGCTTACTTTGAAACCTTTTACCAAAATTGGTGGAAAAAAATCTAACCGCTTATTGAAAATCTCTGTCCCTGTGTCCAAAAGAAATTTCTCTTCATATCCCCTGTGGGTAAAAAGATGTACTATGTTGTGGAATTCATTTATGATGTCCATATCTCTAGTGGTCATGCGACTTGCTCTTATAAATTGTCCCCTAGGGATATTTTTAGTAATATATTTTGGATGACCACTAGAGAAATGAAGATAACCATTTGTAAAAGTTCTTTTTCTGTGTATTTTGCTATGAAAACAATCATCTACAAGATCCCACCATAGATGTACATCTAAAAAATTAACAGCTAAGCCCACATCTCCCAAGGTAAACTTAAGAAAACAAGACAACAAATTGATTTCACAAATCATATTATTAACAGTATCAATGTTCCCCTCTATAATGAAAATCAAATCATCAATATATCTCCCAAAGAAAATAATGTGAAATTTTGTTTTTAAAGAAGGAAGAAATTCTCCCTCCCACCAAGCCATAACAGTGTTAGCATAAGCTGGGGCTGCCTGAGACCCCATCGCAACTCCCCGTTTTTGTCTGTAATAAGTATTCTTAAATAAAAGAAATTGTTTTCTAAAATTAAATCCAAAAACCTACATATTAATGAAACATGGGAATTTTCGAAAAACCTTCCCTTAACCAAAAAACTCCGAACAGCCTCCACACCGTCAGTGTGGGGGATGCAAGTAAATAATGAAATAACATCTAATGTAAAAATAATGTGTTTAGAGGGATCAAAGATCCTTGAATCATGAAAAGACTTGACCTTATCCAAGAAATGCCAAGAGTCCTTAATATAAGACAACTCATTTTCTAACAAAGGACCTAAGAGGGCATCAATAAATAAAGAAATACCTTCGTAACACAATGGGAGATGAAACAATGGGGGTAAGGTGGGTTATTAACATCTTTGTGGGTTTTAGGAATCCCAAAAATAACCCCAATCTTTGGGTGTTCAACCACACAAAAGTTATATAATTGAAAACTAATTTCACCACACATTAAAGCTTCATAAATATGTGAGTGAAACGTTTCAAAATGTCAAAAAAAGGAATAATTTCATACTCGGCCGAATTTTCCAACATATTCAACATTTTCTCATCGTAATTCTCATGTTTCATCACTACTATGTTTGACCCCTTATCACTCTTCATAAACCTAACAGTTGCTGTCAGTTCTTTTAAATGCCTAAGGGCTTTCCTTTCCAGAAAGTCTAAGTTGTCACGATAACATTGTTTACTTCTAAAAAACACATTCACATCTTTAACACAAAGTTCCTCATAAGCTTTGATAGTATAGTGTAATGTTGGGACATAACAAGATGGTTTGTTTATCACTGTTTTCTTTACATTTAAATCATGCATTAAATAAGACAAATTAAGCTGTCTAGTAAATTTCTTGATATCAATAACAGTCCTACCAAAGTCAGCCTTACGTGTTGGAATAAAATTAAATCCATATTTCAGTACTGCCAATTCTGTAGTATTAAACACAAGATCAGTTAAATTAATAATACCAAAATCATCAGTAATTTCACTTAAGCCTCGTCCCCCGACGAACTGGACCCCAAAAAAGTCCTGCTTCTAGTAAGCACAGTGCTTTTACCAAAAGCATTAGAATTCTTCTTCTTAATTAAGTTGTCGGACAATGAAGGCATAACTTTACTTGTGCTATTTGCACTTGTAACTTCAAAATCAGTCAAGTCACCGTTTCTAATGTCAGAAGGTTCACTCACATTGTCAATAATCTGATTCCCTGATATATTGTCTAACTTAGTATCAACACAAGAACATGGTCCTACCGAACCACGAACCAATGGTGGAAAAGATGCATCGTAGTTAGAACTACTTTTGCTGAAATTAGGAACCTTATCATTGTTGTTATGGCCACGCCTGAATGTTTGAAAAAAAGTGCCTTTACCCTGATTATCAAAATTGGAACGGGATTGCTGGCCTGTAGAATTGCGAAAACTAGGCATAAAATGATTGTAAGCAGTTTTGTTGTCATACACTGAAATGTCCCGGTCAAGTTTCGATCTTTTCCTATTAAACGTCATTAGCATGTTGCTCAAGTTCCTTAGTTATATATACAAAAATAGATTTAAACTGGTTATCAGAAAGCCGTTTTTTTATGATATCTTCGGCTTCCTTTATGTCTTTGAGTAACACAGACATTTTGTTAACATTATTTTCTATTAACAACTTTAAAAAACGAATACCAGCATCGTTGAAAAAGTCTATTAAAGAACTGAACATAGGATGACCAATGCTGATGCCGTTTGGGCATTTAAAAAAACGAAGCCCCTTAGGGACAACTCCCAGGTCAATGCATCTTAAAAAGTAAAAGTTTTCAATTTCTAAAGACTTGTACCTTTTCATTAATTTCAGTAACATTTCCTTTTGAGCGGTAACTTCCCCACTGTTATATTCAGAATTTTCACGATTAAAACTGAAGAAAGGATTACTTTCGTGATTAAGTAACTGAAAACAGCTAGCGTTCTCCGCCGCATGTGCGCGAGGTTGCAGGTTAGATTTCCTGTTTCCACTTGCTGAAGCTCCGTATGGAGACGCACAAAGGTCAATCACCGTATCCAATTCATCACTAGTTCCGGAGGGACTTATGAGGAACTTTGTGTTAAAGATGTGAATGTGTTTTTTAGAAGTAAACAATGTTATCGTGACAACTTAGACTTTCTGGAAAGGAAAGCCCTTAGGCATTTAAAAGAACTGACAGCAACTGTTAGGTTTATGAAGAGTGATAAGGGGTCAAACATAGTAGTGATGAAACATGAGAATTACGATGAGAAAATGTTGAATATGTTGGAAAATTCGGCTGAGTATGAAATTATTCCTTTTTTTGACATTTTGAAACGTTTTAAGAACGTACACTCACATATTTATGAAGCTTTAATTGTGTGGTGAAATTAGTTTTCAATTATATAACTTTTGTGTGGTTGAACACCCAAAGATTGGGGTTATTTTTGGGATTCCTAAAACCCACAAAGATGTTAATAACCCACCTTTACACCCCATTGTTTCATCTCCCCATTGTGTTACCGAAGGTATTTCTTTATTTATTGATGCCCTCTTAGGTCCTTTGTTAGAAAATGAGTTGTCTTATATTAAGGACTCTTGGCATTTCTTGGATAAGGTCAAGTCTTTTCATGATTCAAGGATCTTTGATCCCTCTAAACACATTATTTTTACATTAGATGTTATTTCATTATTTACTTGCATCCCCCACACTGACGGTGTGGAGGCTGTTCGGAGTTTTTTGGTTAAGGGAAGGTTTTTCGAAAATTCCCATGTTTCATTAATATGTAGGTTTTTGGATTTAATTTTAGAAAACAATTTCTTTTTATTTAAGAATACTTATTACAGACAAAAACGGGGAGTTGCGATGGGGTCTCAGGCAGCCCCAGCTTATGCTAACACTGTTATGGCTTGGTGGGAGGGAGAATTTCTTCCTTCTTTAAAAACAAAATTTCACATTATTTTCTTTGGGAGATATATTGATGATTTGATTTTCATTATAGAGGGGAACATTGATACTGTTAATAATATGATTTGTGAAATCAATTTGTTGTCTTGTTTTCTTAAGTTTACCTTGGGAGATGTGGGCTTAGCTGTTAATTTTTTAGATGTACATCTATGGTGGGATCTTGTAGATGATTGTTTTCATAGCAAAATACACAGAAAAAGAACTTTTACAAATGGTTATCTTCATTTCTCTAGTGGTCATCCAAAATATATTACTAAAAATATCCCTAGGGGACAATTTATAAGAGCAAGTCGCATGACCACTAGAGATATGGACATCATAAATGAATTCCACAACATAGTACATCTTTTTACCCACAGGATATGAAGAGAAATTTCTTTTGGACACAGGGATAGAAATTTTCAATAAGCGGTTAGATTTTTTCCCACCAATTTTGGTAAAAGGTTTTAAAGTAAGCCAAAATAAGACAAATGAGGGTGATTTTCAGTCCAGCCATTCAGTTAGTGGTAGACATTTTTGTTCTTTTGAAATGAGTTCTGATTGTTTTAAAATCAGAAAAATTTTAGAAGAAAATTGGAAAGTTCTACAAGGTAACCAAGATATCAGTAAAGTTGTCGGTACAAAACCGAATTTTGTATTTCAGAAAAACAATACACTTAAAATGATTTTGGAGAAAACAAACTTTAATAATACTTCTTCTAGTAAGTTTTCTAATTGTAAGAAAAAGGGTATGTTTAAATGTAACAATTGTTCTGTTTGTCGTTTTATATCAGAAGGTCCTTACATTAGCATTGCTACGTCTGATAGAATTTTAGAAGTGCCTAGTTACCTAAATTGTTCTAGTAGTGGACTTGTTTATATTGCATTATGTTCTGTTTGCCCAGCTTTCTATGTTGGCATGACCACTAGGAGCTTGGGCAAACGTATCAAGGAGCATCTTTATGCTATTAAGACGAAAAATCTTAATAATGCCCTGTACAAACATTCTATTTCTTGCACTTCATTCCAAAAATTTTGCTTTACTGTTTTGGAAAAATGTAATTATGATGGAAGAGCTGGGGATTTTAGGAACTTTGTGGAACAACGTGAATGTTTATGGCAGATTAAACTATATTCAGACCATTTTCCAGGGTTGAATGAGTCTGTAAATTTGAAATGTTTTCTTAAATATCGGAGCTTGAATTTGTCTAAAACCATTGACAGGAACAGTTTATTGGAATTATTATTATAATAGTGTTTTTTTATACTAATGATTTTTTTAAAAATTTATTTTAGTAGTTTTTCCATATTTGGTTACTTTCTGTTATATGTGAATTAATTATTTAATTAGTTGTTAATTGTTTTTACAATTGATGATTGTATTTATAAGCATGATGGGTACATTATCTGTATTTCTGATGAAGTTGGTTTTTACGAAAGCGGATATTAAATATTTTATACGCTAAAGCATCTTTTCCAGTTCTTTCTGCCACTTTAGCTGTGTTTTTTGGTTACTACTTGGCGATTCTGTTTTTTGGTGTTCGATTTTAGCCTTTGCATGGCAGAAACTACTGACGACACTCTACTGAATATGTCGGTACATTCCACGCCGACTAGTGGAGCTGATAGAGCTGATAAAGCTGGCGACTTATTAGTTGCTACACTTATGGACATTCAACTATCATTAAAATACTTAGTTACTAAAGCTAAGGCTTCTGACAACATTTTACAAGTTTCGAGTCCCTCCGGGACTAGTGATGAATTGGATACGGTGATTGACCTTTGTGCGTCTCCACACGGAGCTTCAGCAAGTGGAAACAGGAAATCTAACCTGCAACCTCGTGCACATGCGGCGGAGAACGCTAGCTGTTTTCAGCTACTTAATTACGAAAGTAATCCTTTCTTCAGTTTTAATCGTGAAAATTCTGAATATAACAGTGGGGAAGTTACCGCTCAAAAGGAAATGTTACTGAAATTAATGAAAAGGTACAAGTCTTTAGAAATTGAAAACTTTTACTTTTTAAGATGCATTGACCTGGGAGTTGTCCCTAAGGGGCTTCGTTTTTTTAAATGCCCAAACGGCATCAGCATTGGTCATCCTATGTTCAGTTCTTTAATAGACTTTTTCAACGATGCTGGTATTCGTTTTTTAAAGTTGTTAATAGAAAATAATGTTAACAAAATGTCTGTGTTACTCAAAGACATAAAGGAAGCTGAAGATATCATAAAAAAACGGCTTTCTGATAACCAGTTTAAATCTATTTTTGTATATATAACTAAGGAACTTGAGCAACATGCTAATGACGTTACGAATAGGAAAAGGTCGAAACTTGACCGGGACATTTCAGTGTATGACAACAAAACTGCTTACAATCATTTTATGCCTAGTTTTCGCAATTCTACAGGCCAGCAATCCCGTTCCAATTTTGATAATCAGGGTAAAGGCACTTTTTTTCAAACATTCAGGCGTGGCCATAACAACAATGATAAGGTTCCTAATTTCAGCAAAAGTAGTTCTAACTATGATGCATCTTTTCCACCATTGGTTCGTGGTTCGGTAGGACCATGTTCTTGTGTTGATACTAAGTTAGACAATATATCAGGGAATCAGATTATTGACAATGTGAGTGAACCTTCTGACATTAGAAACGGTGACTTGACTGATTTTGAAGTTACAAGTGCAAATAGCACAAGTAAAGTTATGCCTTCATTGTCCGACAACTTAATTAAGAAGAAGAATTCTAATGCTTTTGGTAAAAGCACTGTGCTTACTAGAAGCAGGACTTTTTTGGGGTCCAGTTCGTCGGGGGACGAGGCTTAAGTGAAATTACTGATGATTTTGGTATTATTAATTTAACTGATCTTGTGTTTAATACTACAGAATTGGCAGTACTGAAATATGGATTTAATTTTATTCCAACACGTAAGGCTGACTTTGGTAGGACTGTTATTGATATCAAGAAATTTACTAGACAGCTTAATTTGTCTTATTTAATGCATGATTTAAATGTAAAGAAAACAGTGATAAACAAACCATCTTGTTATGTCCCAACATTCACACTATACTATCAAAGCTTATGAGGAACTTTGTGTTAAAGATGTGAATGTGTTTTTTAGAAGTAAACAATGTTATCGTGACAACTTAGACTTTCTGGAAAGGAAAGCCCTTAGGCATTTAAAAGAACTGACAGCAACTGTTAGGTTTATGAAGAGTGATAAGGGGTCAAACATAGTAGTGATGAAACATGAGAATTACGATGAGAAAATGTTGAATATGTTGGAAAATTCGGCTGAGTATGAAATTATTCCTTTTTTTGACATTTTGAAACGTTTTAAGAACGTACACTCACATATTTATGAAGCTTTAATGTGTGGTGAAATTAGTTTTCAATTATATAACTTTTGTGTGGTTGAACACCCAAAGATTGGGGTTATTTTTGGGATTCCTAAAACCCACAGAGATGTTAATAACCCACCTTTACGCCCCATTGTTTCATCTCCCCATTGTGTTACCGAAGGTATTTCTTTATTTATTGATGCCCTCTTAGGTCCTTTGTTAGAAAATGAGTTGTCTTATATTAAGGACTCTTGGCATTTCTTGGATAAGGTCAAGTCTTTTCATGATTCAAGGATCTTTGATCCCTCTAAACACATTATTTTTACATTAGATGTTATTTCATTATTTACTTGCATCCCCCACACTGACGGTGTGGAGGCTGTTCGGAGTTTTTTGGTTAAGGGAAGGTTTTTCGAAAATTCCCATGTTTCATTAATATGTAGGTTTTTGGATTTAATTTTAGAAAACAATTTCTTTTTATTTAAGAATACTTATTACAGACAAAAACGGGGAGTTGCGATGGGGTCTCAGGCAGCCCCAGCTTATGCTAACACTGTTATGGCTTGGTGGGAGGGAGAATTTCTTCCTTCTTTAAAAACAAAATTTCACATTATTTTCTTTGGGAGATATATTGATGATTTGATTTTCATTATAGAGGGGAACATTGATACTGTTAATAATATGATTTGTGAAATCAATTTGTTGTCTTGTTTTCTTAAGTTTACCTTGGGAGATGTGGGCTTAGCTGTTAATTTTTTAGATGTACATCTATGGTGGGATCTTGTAGATGATTGTTTTCATAGCAAAATACACAGAAAAAGAACTTTTACAAATGGTTATCTTCATTTCTCTAGTGGTCATCCAAAATATATTACTAAAAATATCCCTAGGGGACAATTTATAAGAGCAAGTCGCATGACCACTAGAGATATGGACATCATAAATGAATTCCACAACATAGTACATCTTTTTACCCACAGGGGATATGAAGAGAAATTTCTTTTGGACACAGGGACAGAGATTTTCAATAAGCGGTTAGATTTTTTTCCACCAATTTTGGTAAAAGGTTTCAAAGTAAGCCAAAACAAGACAAATGAGGGTGATTTTCAGTCCAACCATTCAGTTAGTGGTAGACATTTTTGTTCTTTTGAAATGAGTTCTGATTGTTTTAAAATCAGAAAAATTTTAGAAGAAAATTGGAAAGTTCTACAAGGTAACCAAGATATCAGTAAAGTTGTCGGTACAAAACCGAATTTTGTATTTCGAAAACAATACACTTAAAATGATTTTGGAGAAAACAAACTTTAATAATACTTCTTCTAGTAATTTTTCTAATTGTAAGAAAAGGGTATGTTTAAATGTAACAATTGTTCTGTTTGTCGCTTTATATCAGAAGGTCCTTACATTAGCATTGCTACGCCTGATAGAATTTTAGAAGTGCCTAGTTACCTAAATTGTTCTAGTAGTGGACTTGTTTATATTGCATTATGTTCTGTTTGCCCAGCTTTCTATGTTGGCATGACCACTAGGAGCTTGGGCAAACGTATCAAGGAGCATCTTTATGCTATTAAGACGAAAAATCTTAATAATGCCCTGTACAAACATTCTATTTCTTGCACTTCATTCCAAAAATTTTGCTTTACTGTTTTGGAAAAATGTAATTATGATGGAAGAGCTGGGGATTTTAGGAACTTTGTGGAACAACGTGAATGTTTATGGCAGATTAAACTATATTCAGACCATTTTCCAGGGTTGAATGAGTCTGTAAATTTGAAATGTTTTCTTAAATATCGGAGCTTGAATTTGTCTAAAACCATTGACAGGAACAGTTTATTGGAATTATTATTATAATAGTGTTTTTTTATACTAATGATTTTTTTAAAAATTTATTTTAGTAGTTTTTCCATATTTGGTTACTTTCTGTTATATGTGAATTAATTATTTAATTAGTTGTTAATTGTTTTTACAATTGATGATTGTATTTATAAGCATGATGGGTACATTATCTGTATTTCTGATGAAGTTGGTTTTTACGAAAGCGGATATTAAATATTTTATACGCTAAAGCATCTTTTCCAGTTCTTTCTGCCACTTTAGCTGTGTTTTTTGGTTACTACTTGGCGATTCTGTTTTTTGGTGTACAAATATAAAAGAGTGTAATAGGAGAAAAATAATAGTTAGGAGGTGAGGGGTTATACTGAGGGGCAGGAACAAAGGATACAAACCGGGGGGGGGGGGTGATGGCAGAAAAAGAGAGAGGAAAAAGCCACTGACAAAAATGTGGAGGTCAACATGTTAGCTAGGGCAATATGAAAGGTAAGAGAAAAAATGCCAGGGAAGTGGAAGAGAGAAAGTATGGGCGAGTTCCCTTATAGCAGCATGCTCCAAAAATAAAATGACTACAGTTATATACTAGAGAACTGGTACAGAAAAATGTATATATCACAAAGAACACATACAATTCTTATTGTGGTAGGAGGGTCAAGGTGTTCCAAAGAGGCTGTGCTTTCCAATACCAGTCCACAGAAAGAGATTAGCAAGGGATAGTGGTACCGATTCGGGAATTAAAAGCTGTTTATCCACTGTGGGCAGCTCTTAACCCAGAACAATAGAAGTGAAACAATTGCATAGCAAATAGAACACATGCATGAATGGAATATCAGCATTGTAACAGCATGCCAGTTACATTTACGGCAACAGGCCACCAACAATGGTATTTGAACAAGGTATGTTAACATGCAACCAATTAGATATATGAACAATAATAAAACACAAGTCCCAACATTAGGTTTTCAGAACAATACTCTACAGGTATGCCCTCTCTTTACATCTACCTATGGGCCCTAGCTTCTGGAGCACATACATAACTGTTAAACTGACAACTTGGAATGGTATGGGCAAACTGTGACAAATCTGGGTACATGAATAGAGGGTACTCGTACATGTCAGGGTTACATACAGTATATGATGAAGAAGGTGTACCCTGCACTGATGTTGTGTGAGTGTGCTACTGGCATACTTCACCTGGATTCATATCTGTGTCCAGGGTTATTGGCAGGAGTGACCATTAGCCATGAGAGTGTGACGCCTGAGATACATATACCAGGAACAGTGCATTGTGTATGTACCTATCCTGCAGCCATTTGCAGGCATGGGGTTGGACAGTGGAACAGTTTTACATGGTTTGTTAGTATACCCTTCCTACAGCTACTACAAACATTTCTTTACCTTTAAGACCTGTGGAGAACATATCTGTTAACACTACCTGACTGCTTCTACAAATATTCAAGATTACTTGAGGGTAAATATTCACACATTTTAGTACCACTCCTTGGATACAAACCATGGTCTAGGTGTGCAAAAATGAATGACAAAGCTATTTCTCATCACACTGAGCTATTGGGTGACTGTTGTTGCTTGTTTGACTGAATTCTGCCAAATAGTCTCTTGAGTAGACAGTCTGACCTTGCAGTCTACATGTAGTGTTACCAAAGACTGAGGTGACAGATGAACATACATGACTGAGATTCATGCATGACAGATAGTTAGTGCACTGTGTATTACTCCTTTGAACTAATAAGATCCAAAATGCAAAGGTTAACACAAGGCAATGCTGCAAGGGAACACTATAATACATTACCCATTATTTTCAAGGTTCAGGTCTTAGTGCAGGACATATTTATATCTTGTTTTACAGCTCCGCAATCTATAGTTTTGCATAACAGCTGGTTATCAGAACAACTTCAGTCAATGCATGCTGTCAAAGCCATATTTGCTGTAAAGCACCTGTACACATTCTATCTCAACAACATACCAAATTAAATATAACAGTTTGTGGTATAAATCTTTATTTGAGTAACATGACACAGTGCTTTATTAAGTTCAGATTCTACATTCAGTAGTACTGCATGTCTCTTAGTTCAATATTGGTCTGACAAACTTTCAGTACACTCAGAACACACTATACCTACTGGCAGTAAACAATGTACTCCTTTTTAATTATTGCACTATATACTGCAAGATCTGTACTCACCACACTCCCGGCACAGTCTCGCCAGTCTGTCTGCATGGGCCTCCACATAGCTAGCTCTCACCTCTGCAGCTGTAGGGGAAAAAACAGCCATTAGGCATACCTGTCTATCACATAGTCTATAATTTGGTACAACTGTGGGTGAAGTACTTACAAACTACTGGGGGATTGCTGTCTCAAGCATCTTGGATCCACTGGGCCAAGAGCTCCCCCTTCCTCTGCTTTAGGTTGACATAATGATGTCGTACCTGCTCACCAGTTGGGGGGATTCCGTTGACACTGGTGAGGTCATGTGCCAGACAATCCCAGGCCTTGCATTGCATTGAGAGCCCTGTTACACTCCAAAATGCCCCAGCACTGCGCTCGAAAGTGCACTCCCTCTCCAGCTCCAGACATAGCTCTTGCAGTGATTAAACTACAATAAGTTCTGGCTATATTCCCACCTGTGCAGTTTACATAAGGCCATATTCCTGCCCTTTGCCATCATTGGACCATTTTCAAAAATGCTGAACACAGTTCAGTGGTGCATAAACCCGCTAACCTGAGTTGAGCAGTGCATAAAGAGGCAGATGCTGAGCAGTGCTTAGCTGGGCACAAATCCACTTAGCTGAGCTGAATGTTGCTTACAATTATACTTCTTAGCCATGCTCAAACCAGGTAAGCAGAGCTATGCACTGCCAAGCATTGCTTGGTTTTCATTTCCAGACAATTAACAAATTGCACATTAATTAAACCTTACTGACATATTACTAAGTGTACATACTTTACTTTACATGATGTCCCCTATGTGCTTTTATTACATTACTTTGGGGTGTGGCTGTACTGTCTGGGAGACTTGTGTTTACATGGGGGATGTCACATCATATTTCCAGTGACACTATATTTTAATATCTCCTAAACTTATGCATTTCACTATGTTATCTGTTCCTGCCACTTCAATGTATGGGAGACTTATGTGTAACTGGGGATTTTATACTTGGTTCTCCACTGCAAATAGGCTTCTGGTCAGGCTGGACTACCACAGTTAATATATTTCAATGTTTACAAAACAAATGAAAAACATTTGCAACATTTCCCTATCATATGTAAAAAGCTGAATGGTGAGGAGTCTGCCCTTGCAACTCATATTCAAGTTCTGGTGTCCTAAACATTCAGCCAGTGAGGATCTGCTGTTAAACTGCTATATATACCTCTTTATTTTCATTTAAGCATTGCTAAGCATCATGCTGAGCTGTGCCAATCCATTCAGCTATGCTTAACCTTTACATATAAATGAAAATAAAACTTAATTCATAAAACCATTTTAAATAGATATATCTCAATATATAACTATCAGCATGTCAGTTGCAGGCCGCATACTCTTCATGACAATCCATGGTAATGCAAAACATGTCATTCTATCAACTTTCTAAGAGCAATATTTAAAAAATGCTCCTATTTCTGGCCCTTTCTCCCACTTTTCTTTAATGGCTTTGCCCAGATTTTTTTGCTCTAACAGGATGAGAGATATGACTGCACTTTTATATATATATATATATATATATATATATATATATGAGAGAGAGGGGGGGGAGAGAAAATAGCAGTACTAGTTCCACAGTGTTTTTCCCTAATGTTACATGACCATAATGCATGATATATTTACAAAAGCATTATGCACTTTTACAGCTCAGATGGTGTAGAGGTACATTTCTGTTATTGTAGTGCACAGGGTCCTGGGTTAAAGACTTGGTATGCTTCCTTTTTTTCCCCTAATGTTAAATGACCATAATGCATGATATATTTACAAAAGCATGAGCAAATTTCACTCTTCATATGGTGTAGTGGTACATTGCTGTGACTGTAATATACAGGGTCCTGGGCTCAAGACCTGCTAGAACCAGGTATTTTGTTGCTGGGCAGAACAGGGGCTGATTGAGCCAGAGTGATTAAAGCAGTTTAAAGTGGGTGTGTGTGATGCTAAGAGATGCTTAATTCTACTTAGCTTTGCTTAGTGGCACTTATTCCTGCTTAAGCCTGCTCTAATTCCAAAAAAGAAAATTAAAAAGGGGTGATATAAACATGGTGAAATGGGGGAAAGCAGAGGAAAAACATTATGACAGGCAGCTATGGATGTGAAGGATGGGTGAAGGAAACGACCATAGCTCTCCGTTTCTTCTACAGCAACAACTATGCATGTTGTGAGCAATTTGGAATTTGGAGCCTCATATCCCACAGGGAGTGGTGTGGGTGACATAACTTGGTTGATTAATTGCTGGGATGATTGATTGATAACAGAGTACATGGGGAGAAATGGATAGCTGTGTACGGGATGAGATGGGTTTTTTTGTGGGTACAGATGCCCTTTTTGTTTTTTTTTAAGGTGAGATTGGGATGTTGGGGAAGGGTTGTAGGTACATTTGGGGAGGTAAGTTGGGTAGGAGAGGTTGCTTTTGCAAATAGATAAGACAGACAAGACAGCAGACAGGGATGGTCTATGACACATGAGGGGGTAAACACCTTGGAGGAGCAGGGTGGTTGGGAATCAGAGGACCACGTGCCCCTAGATGGAAACAGTGGGACTGAGGTCTCCACCCATAGGCAGTCGTCACTGCCCCTTCACAGCCCAGAAGGTGGCTGTGCTGGGGGCTGGATGCTGGGGCCAGCAGGCCCCTTGAAGTGACAAGTCTGCCCTCCATTTGGCTCAGGCATACATTCAAGTCATGCCGGATTACTCTGTTCGCCAAATGTGTAAACTGATGTCAGGCTACCAGTACCTCTCTGCACCTGCACCCAGAGGGGGAACGTGCCCCATCCCCTGAGGTGGTTCCATCCAAGGATAGTGCAGGACCTTTGGAGGAGGCAGCTCCCCGTTAGGTCCCAGATGTGCTGGGACCCCGTGCCATGGCCAGATGAGGTGGGACAGGTGGATCCACCAGGATCTACCTTCCTAAAGTTGCTATGGTGTTGAGATTGGACAAAGTGTGTTGGTTAGTCATGAACAACACTTTTCAGCATTAGTTATAACAGCATGCATGGGAGTTGACATTAACCCAGAACAATAGAATTGAAACATTTCATAAGCAAACAGAACACATGTATAAATGGAACAATAGTCATTACTGGACCAGCATGCCAATAACAGGTGCAGGAGAGGCCAACAAGAGTAGAATTTCAACAAGGTATGTTAGTATGCAACCATTGAAATATATGAACAATAATAGGACACAAGTCCCAACATTAGGGTTTGAGAACAACATACCCATAGTATATGAATAATATTTACTGATGCAGATAAGAAGTGTGGGAGACAAAACAGTCTATTAACAAGTGTAAAGGCTATAATTTTTATAACAGTACTGCTCAATAATCTACAGGCCTGCACTCACTTTATATCTACTGGTCTCCTATAGCTTTTGTAGCAAATACACACCTATTAAGCTGTCAACCTGGAATGGTATGGGGCAAACTGTGAGAACTATAGGTACATGAGTAGAGGGGACTCCTACATGTCAGGTGACATATATGAATAACAAGGTGTACCCTGCACTGATGTTGTGTGAGTGTGCTACAGGCATATTTCAACTGGATTTATATATGTGTGCAAGGTTATTGGCAACAGTGATCAGTAGCCATGACAGAGTGACAGTTGAGAGACATGTAGCGGGAAAAGGCATTGGTGTATATAGCTATCCTGCTATCATTTGTATGCATGGTGTTGAACACTGGAACATTTGTATAGAGCTTCTTACTATACCCTTCATGCAACTATTACATTTCATTACCTGTAAGCCCTGTGGAGGAAATAACTGTTAAAAGTACCTAAATGTTTCCAGAAATAGTCAGTATTAGTTGTGTATAACATACTCTCAACCTCTTAGCTCATGAAATCTGGACAAAGCCTGAAATAATGGGGGTGCAAAGGCCCACAAATAGGGAAAGATGTTAAATACTGCTCTTATGAATTTAGAAAGTTGGTAGAATAACAGGTTTTGTGTTAACATACATTTTCTTAAAGCTATAACATATGCAACTGAAATGCATGCCATTATTTAGTGACATTAATCCTCAATGAGTTGCCAGAAAAGTACAGATTTTATGATGAAAAAAAAAATATCAAAAATTCTGGACATTCTGCAAACATCTGGACAGTTGAGAGGTATGGTGTGTAAGTATAAGCAAATCTAAGTGGCAGTCCCTGGATTCAAACTGTGTTTTTTTTTGTGTGTGTGTGTGTGTGTGTGTGCGTGCGTGCGTGCGTGCGTGTGTGTGTGTGTGTGTGTGTGTGTGTGTGTGCAAACATAAACCAACATATCTATTTCTTATCACATATTTGCAGTCTCCACCTATTACAGTCTCATACTTGCCTGCATCAGCATACCTGCATTCAGGAGAACATATAACTAAAATGCAAAGGTTAACACAAGACAATGCTGCAGGGAACACATTATAAATCATTACACATTACTATTCAAGGCTCAGATCTTGCTGCAGTACATATATTAAATTTGTTGTATCTTGTTTTACAGCTCCACAATTTACAGTTTACCATCACAGGTTATTATCAAAGGAACCTCAGTGGAATTACGTTGTCATGGCCAGAATTGCTGTGAAGCACCTGCACACTTGTATTTCCTGAACAACAGACCAGAATAAACACAACAGTTTGTAATAATATATTTTATTATGGGCAGCATGACACAGTGGTTTATTAAATTCCCAATTCTACTTATCGCTTTTCTTTCTTCTTAAGACAGTCATATATTCTTCCTTCCAAGCCACTTTCCATTTGTATCTCTAGACTTTGACTGTAATAAGTTATTGGGGGTCTTTACTGCTTATATTGGTCTCTAAGATGTATGTTTCTCTGTAAGATAACTGCTGTTTCATAAATGCATAGTTTTTTGTACTAACTGTTACATATATACCTATGCTTTACTGCTTCCTGTAATGACTTACAGTTTTTCCTTTGTATGTTTGAAAAGTTTGAAAAATTCAATAAAAATATATTTGAAAAAAAAAAACAAATTCCCAATTCTAAATTAATTTGTAATGCATATCCTGTAGATGATTGAATATCATGTATTACTTTCACAGTAACAATCCCAGTATACTTTCTTTCCATATTCATTCCTCCACAGTATTAGTACAGTGTTGGCTTTCTTTCATCACTAGTAGCTTGCATGCTGCCTTCCTCTGCATTAGACTGTAGCTGGCATTACTCAGTTGTATCACTCTTGGTCTGAGAATGTAATTTATTCAGTACACTCAGAACACACTATAGCTAATGGCAGTAGACAATTACACTTTCCTCTTTATTGTAGTATATACTGCAAGTTAGATCTGTACTCAACACACTGTTGGTGCATCCTCATGAGGCGTTCAGCATGGGCGTCTATGTTATGAGCCCTCTCCTCTGCAGCTGTGGGGGGAAACACACCATTATGCATACCTATCTATCAGACATTCATCATACAATTTGATAAAGCAACATGTAAAATACTTACAAACTTCTGAGGCATGCTGGTCCCAAGCATCTTGGATCCATTGGTCCAAGAAAACCCTCTTTCTCCACTTCAGGTCATCATAATAATAACACACCTGTTCACCAGTTCGGGAGATTCCAGTTGTACTGGTGAGGTCACTTGCCAGATGGTTCCAGTCCTCACATTTATATTGTGAGCCCTGGTACTGGCCCTGCAGCAGTCTGTTGTCATGGTTCTTATCCATGAGACCAGCCATGACCCTGGACTCAAGGATGCCCCAGCTCTGTTCCCGAAAGCGTGCTCCCTTTCCTACTCCATACATAGCTTCTGCAGTGGTCAAACTCTAACAGATTCTGCTTGTATTCCCACCTGTGCAGCTTAAATAAGACTATTTCCCACCCTTGCTGCCATTGGACCATTTTTGAAAATGCTGAGCAAAGCTGAGCAGTGTGCAAACCCGCTAAGCTGAGTTGACCAGCACGTAAAGTGGCAAATGCTAAGCAATGTGCAAACCAGCTAAGCAGAGCTGAGCACTAAGTATTGCTCAGTTATTTCCTCTTTAAGCATTGCTTAGCATGGCTTAGCACTGCTTAGCAAACCTGAGCTAAGGGAAAACATGATTTTTCATAACAAATAAAAACTTAAATGAGGTATTGCACATTAATTACTCATTATTGCTGCATTATTATTAAGTGCATATATTTTACTTTACATGACATCCCCCATGTGCTTTGATTACATTACCTTGGAATGCGACTATACCTTGGGATGCGACTATACTGTTTGGGACACTTGGATTTACATGGGGGATTTCACATCATATATCCACTGCCACTGCAACTTTGAACCAGCTACACTACCCTGGTTAACAAATATCAATTACTACATCATTTAAAAAAAATAATTTTAACAATGCTTTCCCATGTAAAAATGAATGTCTTGTCTTGGTACTCAAACCATGAATGACTGCACGCAAACCTGGAACTCTAACCACTACTCTAAATTGCCATTGAAGATTTCAGTTATACATTTATATTTAGCTCCTATAAGATGGTTAAGCAATGCTGAGCACAGTGCTGTGATGCGAAAACCTGCTCAGCTACACTTAAACTTCACTTATAATGGAAAAAAGTTAATACAACAACTTTAATTAGCTATAGTACTACTTTTAATAATTAATATTTGGTAATGCACAACCTGTCATTCTATCACCTTTCTAAGTCTGTCTGTGTAATATTTTAGTCATTTATCCTATTTGGGACCTTTGTCCCACATTTATTTCATGGGTTTATCCAGATTTCTTGCTGGCAGAGGTTGAGGTGTGTGTCCGAGGACACAATGTTACTGTAAAGTGCCATACAGCACTTTGACAATGTAGAGGGTGTGTTACAGTTCCTGTCACAGACCCCCTGCATTGCATTCCATTCACAGATCCTGCTTTCAGTGTCTGCAGACACTGACAACATTGCAAAGTGCCATATGACACTTTGACAATGCAGGGGATGTGTTATAGTTCCTGTCAGACACCCCCTGCATTGCATTCCATTTACAGATCCTGTTTTCAGTGTCCATGGACACTGACAGCATTGTAAAGTGCCGTACATCATTTTGACAATGCAGGGGGTGTGTTACAGTTCCTGTCATACACACCCTGCATTGTATTGTATTATATTAATTTTCTTTCAGTGTCCATGGACACTGAACGCATTTAAAAAATGCTGTACAGCAGCACTTTAACAGTACAGGGGGTGTGTTACAGATCTGCCAGCACTACAGCAACATGCCCCCTGCACTCAGTGTTCGTGTCGCAGGTCTATCTCAGTAGCGCACCTTTATTAATATGAAAGGTGCGCTGTTGAGAAGGGGATGCAGACGTAAACACCATTCACTCTGTGTAGGAATACTACTATTCCTACATGGAGTTTATTGAATCTGGTAGAACATCAAGTCAAAATAACAAAAAGCAACTATTTACAAAGGTGTCTACTATACAAGCGAGAGAGTGAAAAAAAGCCAAACAATTATGAATTAATCTTTTGCTTCTAAACAATTAATGAATGTTTATTAAGCAGTTCTTTAAATTTCAGCCAAGAGTTATAAGAAATGGTAGTTCTAATTGTTCTTTCCTTGATCGTAAGTAATTCCAGATAAACTTCATTTACAATGGTTATAAAATCTTTCCAAGATGGAGTCAATTCATCTTTCCAATTCTTGGTGATTATTTTTTTTGCAATTGGTAATATACTCCAAAGAAGTGCATGATTTATTTTTTAACACAAGAAGTTATTGGAGTATTAAATAAGATTAATGATTTAGATAATGTAAATTTATCATTGAATAATGCCCGTTATTAAAAATTAATATAATTCCAAAATGGCTTAATTATATTGCATTCAAAAAACATATGTTGCCAAACTGCTTTAATATTCAACTTACATCTCCAACATCCAACATTTTTTATACATTAATTGAATTTTATGCTGGGTGATGTATGGTTTATGCATAAATTTCCAATAAAATAATTCCATTTTAATGAGGAAGTGATTTGTTTAGGTGATAGTATTATCTTTTTTCATCTTTACTTGGATAATAATTATTTATGCAATTATTTATTTTATTTTTATTTATTTTACATTTGTTGACCGGGCTAGTCCAGCTGGATATATGTCCATTTACAGTGGAGGCCCGGGGAGAAAAGCTCCACAAATTACAACAACATAAAAGTTCAAGACAAAGACAATAACAGTATAATTTGGTACATAAGAAGTTTTAACAATTATAGTACAAGCCTAAGATTATATATTTTATATTTCAGTAGGAAAAAGGAAAAATTTATCTAAGAATAGATGAATAAGACTAATGCATTTGTATCAAACAAGGATGGATTTCTAGTGTTATTTAACACATAGGTTGTGATACTATATGAAGGTGTATGGTCATTCCACAGTATATACTTATTTACATGAGAAAAAATCCTAAGGAAGGTTAAGCTCAATAAAAATTAGTGAGACAACACAAGATCATGATCATGGAAGTCTAGGAATTGTGGGAGTCTAGTTAATAGTTAGGTACTTAGTCTGGGTTAACACAGGGGCATAGCCAGTGTGATTTGAGGTAGGGTTTAAGCTTGCTTTTAAATAAGCTGACAGAGTATATTGAGGTTAGCTGGCTTGGGAGGATGTTCCATGCTTTACCTACTGTATTGGAGAACAAGGTATCACCAGCTAAGTTGTTGGATTTTGATATTTGTACAAGTAGGTTATTAGCTGAGCGTAAGGTCTTGAGGTTATTATAGGGGATGACTAGGGATGTAAGCATGGGTGTATTTTGAGGTAAATACAGGATCTTATGGGCTACTATTAATTGATTGAAAAGTATTAAATTTGGCAGCTCTAACCATCCTAACTGATTCAGACTGATACAGTGATGAGTTCTATAGGAGGACCCAGCTGCAAATCTGGCAATATTATTGTAGGAGGATGTAAGTTTACTCAGATTACTTCTACATATTTTGGTATAGATAGGGGAGGCATAGAGCAAGGTAGAGATGAGGTGGGTACGAGCAATAGTAACCCTGGCTGGAGGTGTAAGAAAATGTTTTATTCTATAGAGGGAACCTAGTTTCTTGTTTACTATTTTTATGGTGTTATTAATGTGATATAATATTAAAATAATCTTGGTAATTTACTTTGCAATATCTTGTATTATTTTTAATCATCTTATAAAATCTAGATAAAAGTCCTTTTTCTGAAATATTTTGATGCATCAAAATAATTAAAAGATCAACGAATTTAGGACCAGCATGGTTTATTTTGTTCAAATAATTTTATTAATTTTTTCCAAATAAAATAATAATAAACTTTTACATTTCAAGCAGGAATAAATTATAATGAACTATTCACAAAATGTACAAATGGCCTCAAACCAAATATGAAAAATGGAAATACAATCTGAAATACACAAAGTTACACATTGACACATTGTTAGAATAAGTTGTTTTACTTCTCCACTTAAGAAGGTAAAATTGTGACTGTTTTAAGTGTCACAATAAGGAAGAGAACTTTCTCCCAAGGATTATTAATCCATTTCTTAGGAAAGAATCTCATTTACTTGACTCTGATTTTCAACAGTACTACATCTTTCAATAGGATTAGAAAATCATCAAAAGTTGGAATGGAGGACTTCCATTTTCTTGTGATGCATATCTTAGTAACTGCCATTGTAGTCCAAAGAAGATAAAAGTCTTTGTTTTTCATAACAACAGTTTCATTTATATTCAGAAAAATTAATGACTTTGACAAAATAAAGGAATCTGTAAATACGGCTTGTAGAAATTCACCAATATATTCCCAAAATGTCTTAATGTGAGTACATTCATACATAATATGAGGACCAATCAGTATTACATTTTGAAGAAAATCTCCAACATGTTATGTCATTAGAATTGTTGAATCTAGCAATTTTGTTGGGTGTATAGAAAGCTCTATGCAGAAACGTCCACGAAAAACTTTCCAAATTTGTATATTGGAGGTTAATTTAATAGAATATAATAGACTAGTTTTATTCTCATTTGTTAACAATAAAGGATGTTATTTAGTAATAAATTTCCAAAACTTCTGATTTGGATTGGCTTTGCAATTAATAATGATTTTATATAATTTTGAAGTTAAATTTGTCCAATTAAAATCTCTATATATTACTTCATGTAAGAAAAATATGAGTTTAGGCATGAATTTAAAGGAAGAGTTATCTATTGTTCTGCATAAATCATGTGCATAGGGAAGTAGACTGCTAAGAGCTAACCAGTCTGAATTTGATAAATCTATTGTATTATTTAACTGACGTACATCCATGATTATCAAGTTTTCCATACATTGGTACCAACATGTACATTGTTTTGTTTTCCATGTATTAAGAGTATTTATATGAATTATTGAAAACATTTTTTTTGTAATTTTAAAGAGAATTAATAACTGTAAGCATAGTTTAATATCAATATTATTGTTTAAAAAACTGCTGAAAGTGTTGTAAATATAATTTATATAATTTAGATTGGTGGGTTTAGTAGAATTATATTGCAAATGAATACAGGTAATATGCCATATTTTATTAGTTTGTTAATTTAATTGTAAGGTTTTTGTTAATTTACTTTCTTTTAGGAATATAGCAGTATGTAAAGTTTTCCATGCAGAAGAGAATTTTGGATAAAACTGATTTATTACCGTTTTGAAAATGGATGTTTTAATATAAGATTCTAAGTAAGGAAAGTTAATTTCTCCTATTTTCCAAGGTCTAATATGATTTAAAAAAGCTATTCATTTTTTTTGGGTACCAAAGAAAATTTATAAGGATTTTATTTATTTATTTTAAAAGCTTCTTACTGGGAATTATAGGGATAGCTAGTGCGATGTAGTTTATTGTTGGGAGTAAAACCATCTTTATTAACTGCAGCCTATCTTCAAAAGTTAAATACAATTTATTCCATTTCCCAACTAGTGATTTTAGCGTATTCACAATATTATTATAATTAGTAGATAAAGTTAATTCTAAATTTTTACACAATACAATCCCCAGGTAATTTAAAGAGGAAAGCTGTTTCACAATTATTTGGTTTATGTTAGTATTAGAGTTGTTTTTTTTATTTAACAACATATGATTTGACTTAGAGCTATTAACTCTTAAACCTGAGATGTGATAGAATTTTTCAACTAGTAAATTTAGTTCATGTAGTGACTCATCTGAGTTAAAGTGAGAAGTATACTATTGGCAAAGAGCATTATTTTGGAATTAAATTGATTAAAAATGTTAATGTCTTTAATTTTGGGATTGAAACAAATTGCTGAGGAAAAAAGTTTTATTGCTAAAGCAAATAACATTAGAGACATAGGACATCCCTGCTTAGTACCCTTAGTAATTTCAATAGCTTCTGATGTAAATGGGCCTAATTTTGCATAGGCCAGATTGTCTTTATAAATATTTTTTTATTAAAGTAATGAATTGCATAGGGAACTCATAAATTTGTATAATTTTAAAAAGATAATTCCAGTTTAATGAATCAAACATTTTTTCGATGTCTAAAGTAACTATTAGGGCCTCATGTTTGTCTCTATTTAAAATGTCTATAATGGTTAAAATTATTTGAATGTTATCATGGGCATGAATGAATCAGTGATTTTAACCAATATAGACATAAGAATTTTATAGTCATTATTAAGCAGTGAGACCTGTCTATATGAACTGCATAAGTTGGGATTCTTATTTTCCTTTAATATAGGGGCGATCAATGAATATATCCATGAAGGTGGAATTGTGCCTTGTGAATATGTTTCATTTAGTGCTTTTTGCATAATTGTTATAGCAGAAGCTGGAAATAGTTTGTAAATTTCAATAATGATTCCATCTACACCAGGAGCCTTATTATTTTTACTTTCTTTATTTTTTTCATTAATTTCTTTCAGAGTAATTTGTTTTTGAATATTTATGATTACGCTTTCTGGCATTTTGTTTAAATTGAAGGAATCCAAGCCTAAGTCTAAGTTGTTATGATATGAATCATTATTATTGTAGTGTTTTGTAAAATTCATTATTATTGTAGTGTTTTGTAAAATGATATTTAAAGGCTTCTAAAATGTCACTTAAATCTGAGACTTTTTTATTGTTTTTCCCTTCATGAATTATATTTGTGATATTATTTTCAGTGGAGTGTCTTTTTAATATCATTTCTAGGTTATGCATATATTTGGGGGAGACAGAGAAAGAATTTAATTTTAATTTTTCTAAAGCCAAATTAGTTTTGTGAGTTAGGAGATCATTGTATTTTTATTTAATTTCCCAATTTCTTTTTTTTTTAGCAACTGCATTTTTCAAATCCTTAGAGTTGATTTCTATGATTTCTTTATGAATATTAACTAACTCTGATTCCCATTCCTTTGTTTTGTTATTACACCAAGTAATAATTTTGCCATAAAGATATGCCTTTACGGAATCCCATAAAATAACTATATTTATGTCACTGGTATAATTTGTATCTAAGAAATATTGTATTTCCAAGTCCAGCCATGGTTTGAACTGTTTTAATTTAGTGATACAGGCTGAGATTCTTTTGGTAAAAGTCAATCTCTTAAAATCTGTTTGAAATTCAAGAATAAGTGAGTTATGATCAGATAAGGGACAAGGGATTATAGAAAAATATATTTTCATTTTTAAATCTTGGGATACAAATATTTTATGAATTCTTGTTTGGGTATTGAATCTATGATCACTATGAGAAAATAATAATTAATTATCTTTCTTAAGACTAAATGAGTCTAATAATTGCAAATTATCTATCCATTTTTTAAAGAGTTTTCCCTGTAGAAGTAATATGAAAATGTCTTTTATTAGTAGTCTCCAAACTATCTAAAGTACAGTTAAAATCCCCTCCCAAAATTTAATTGCCCTTAGAAGTTTTATTGATGAGATCTATATGCTTTTTAACTGTTCCTACTCCTATACCAGGGAACCAATATAAGTTCACCAAAGTCCTAATTCTGTTACTAAATCTTATTATTACAATTGATAGAAGACCATCTTTGTCTTCATAGTTATAAATAACTTGAGGATTAGTGACATTGTTCCTCCATAATATTAATACTCCTCTGTTTTTTTTACTATATGATGAATTAGATAACCTTAGATATTAATTTAGATTCATATAAAGCTATTGATAGCTTTAAAGTGAGTTTCTTGCAAAAATAATACCACTTGTGCTTTATTTAATTTTAGATATTTAAGCAAATTGAATCTTTTTCGTGGGTTATTTAACCATTAATGTTTAAAGAGAGTAACACTATGTCCATCTTATTTATTTACAGTTAAAGAGTATTTGAATTGGATATAGTGACAAGATATTTTATTATTTAATTGCTGTGTAACTTTCTTGCATATATTAAATCTAATAGGCAGGTTACTGATTCCTTTTGAATTATATAATTTAGAACTTAAAGGAGGCCAAACAGATAAGAAAACATGTTTACAGTAAATAATCTCATACATGTGTACAAACAGATACTTAAAGTAACCTTTTAACAAACATGGAATGAAAAACATTCCCAATCTGAAAGAACTAAAAAGTTCAGTCAGATTAACCCTCATTACTGAAAATAAATCAAACTATAATGAAAGGTTAGAGGCTACATTGTATGTTTCCCTGGAGAAGACTCTATAATCTTATTTAAAGTAAAAAAAAATACAAACATCAATTAATATTATCAAAAAATAATATATTTTTTATAACTTTAGAGTGACAAAAGTAAGATGAATATTAATCACTACTTCTTTAGAATAAAGGTGGGTTCTCACCACTGGATGAACCTTTACAATATTGCAATATAATAATATTATCAGCAGATAGGGAGATGTGAATAAAGTTCCTAGATAACAATTTCCATGTATAGTAAAATTGTTCCCAAGCATAAACAACTATTTTTAACACAATAACACACATGGAATAAATTATCATTGTGGAAAAACACTTAATATGGAACTCTAACTATAAAGTTTATCACAGTTATTTACAGTTTCTACTTTACTCTAAAATTCTCTACCATATGACAGATCCACTTTCTTATCCTTTAAGTAGATATTTATGATTTATGAAGCTTACAACATATTATATACAAGTTATTAAGAGAAAAGGAAAAGATGTGATAGAATTTTTCAACTAGTAAATTTAGTTCATGTAGTGACTCATCTGAGTTAAAGTGAGAAGTATACTATTGGCAAAGAGCATTATTTTGGAATTAAATTGATTAAAAATGTTAATGTCTTTAATTTTGGGATTGAAACAAATTGCTGAGGAAAAAAGTTTTATTGCTAAAGCAAATAACATTAGAGACATAGGACATCCCTGCTTAGTACCCTTAGTAATTTCAATAGCTTCTGATGTAAATGGGCCTAATTTTGCATAGGCCAGATTGTCTTTATAAATATTTTTTTATTAAAGTAATGAATTGTATAGGGAACTCATAAATTTGTATAATTTTAAAAAGATAATTCCAATTTAATGAATCCAATTTAATGAATGAATGTCTAAAGTAACTATTAGGGCCTCATGTTTGCCTCTATTTAAAATGTCTATAATGGTTAAAATTATTTGAATGTTATCATGGGCATGCCTATTATAAATAAAACCAGTTTGGTCATCATTTATGACATGAATCAGTGATTTTAACCAATATAGACATAAGAATTTTATAGTCATTATTAAGCAGTGAGACCTGTCTATATGAACTGCATAAGTCGGGATTCTTATTTTCCTTTAATATAGTGGCGATCAATGAATATCTCCATGAAGGTGGAATTGTGCCTTGTGAATATGTTTCATTCAGTGCTTTTTGCATAATTGTTATAGCAGAAGCTGGAAATAGTTTGTAAATTTCAATAATGATTCCATCTACACCAGGAGCCTTATTATTTTTACTTTCTTTATTTTTTTCATTAATTTCTTTCAGAGTAATTTGTTTTTGAATATTTATGATTACGCTTTCTGGCATTTTGTTTAAATTGAAGGAATCCAAGCCTAAGTCTAAGTTGTTATGATACGAATCATTATTATTGTAGTGTTTTGTAAAATTCATTATTATTGTAGTGTTTTGTAAAATGATATTTAAAGGCTTCTAAAATGTCACTTAAATCTGAGACTTTTTTTATTGTTTTTCCCTTCATGAATTATATTTGTGATATTATTTTCAGTGGAGTGTCTTTTTAATGTCATTTCTAGGTTATGCATATATTTGGGGGAGACAGAGAAAGAATTTAATTTTAATTTGTCTAAAGCCAAATTAGTTTTGTGAGTTAGGAGATCATTGTATTTTTATTTAATTTCCCAATTTTTTTTTTTTAGCAACTGCATTTTCAAATCCTTAGAGTTGATTTCTATGATTTCTTTATGAATATTAACTAACTCTGATTCCCATTCCTTTGTTTTGTTATTACACCAAGTAATAATTTTGCCATAAAGATATGCCTTTACGGAATCCCATAAAATAACTATATTTATGTCACTGGTATAATTTGTATCTAAGAAATATTGTATTTCCGAGTCCAGCCATGGTTTGAACTGTTTTAATTTAGTGATACAGGCTGAGATTCTTTTGGTAAAAGTCAATCTCTTAAAATCTGTTTGAAATTCAAGAATGAGTGAGTTATGATCAGATAAGGGACAAAGGATTATAGAAAAATATGTTTTCATTTTTAAATCTTGGGATACAAATATTTTATGAATTCTTGTTTGGGTATTGAATCTATGGTCACTATGAGAAAATAATAATGAATTATCTTTCTTAAGACTAAATGAGTCTAATAATTGCAAATTATATATCCATTTTTTTAAGAGTTTTCCCTGTAGAAGTAATATGAAAATGTCTTTTATTAGTAGTCTCCAAACTATCTAAAGTACAGTTAAAATCCCCTCCCAAAATTTAATTGCCCTTAGACGTTTTATTGATGAGATCTATATGCTTTTTAACTGTTCCTACTCCTATACCAGGGAACCAATATAAGTTCACCAAAGTCCTAATTCTGTTACTAAATCTTATTATTACAATTGATAGAAGACCATCTTTGTCTTCATAGTTATAAACAACTTGAGGATTAGTGACATTTTTCCTCCATAATATTAATACTCCTCTGTTTTTTTACTATATGATGAATTAGATAACCTTAGATATTAATTTAGATTCATATAAAGTTATTGTTAGCTTTAAAGTGAGTTTCCTGCAAAAATAATACCACTTGTGCTTTATTTAATGTTAGATATTTAAGCAAATTGAATCTTTTTCGTGGGTTATTTAAACCATTAACGTTTAAAGAGAGTAACACTATGTCCATCTTATTTATTTACGGTTAAAGAGTATTTGAATTGGATATAGTGACAAGATATTTTATTATTTAATTGCTGTGTAACTTTCTTGCATATATTAAATCTAATAGGCAGGTTATTGATTCCTTTTGAATTATATAATTTAGAACTTAAAGGAGGCCAAACAGATAAGAAAACATGTTTACAGTAAATGATCTCATACATGTGTACAAACAGATACTTAAAGTAACTTTTTAACAAACATGGAATGAAAAACATTCCCAATCTGAAAGAACTATAAAGTTCAGTCAGATTAACCCTCATTACTGAAAATAAATCAAACTATAATGAAAGGTTAGAGGCTACATTGTATGTTTCTCTGGATAAGACTCTATAATCTTATTTAAAGTAAAAAAAAATACAAACATCAATTAATATTATCAAAAAATAATATATTTTTTATAACTTTAGAGTGGCAAAAGTAAGATGAATATTAATCACTACTTCTTTAGAATAAAGGCGGGTTCTCACCACTGGATGAACCTTTACAATATTGCAATATAATAATATTATCAGCAGATAGGGAGATGTGAATAAAGTTCCTAGATAACAATTTCCATGTATGGTAAAATTGTTCCCAAGCATAAACTATTTTTAACACAATAACACACATGGAATAAATGATCATTGTGGAAAAACACTTAATATGGAACTCTAACTATAAAGTTTATCACAGTTATTTACAGTTTCTACTTTACTCTAAAATTCTCTACCATATGACAGATCCACTTTCTTATCCTTTAAGTAGATATTTATGATTTATGAAGCTTACAACATATTATATACAAGTTATTAAGAGAAAAGGAAAATAAAAATAAATATATACTTTTATTACTTTCTATAATCTTGTATATAATATTGTATCTTGTATCTTTCTATAATCTTGTATCTTGTATCTTTCTATAATCTTGTATATAATAGATTACTGTCTGAAGAAAGCATATTAAACTTTTAAATTAGTTATTTCATGTTCCAGACAAGTTAAGTTTAGTACATGTAATTGGAATAATGTCACTTCTTGCCATACAAACGTCCTATATCTTACAGCCCAAACATTTATGTGTGATAAACCAAGTACACAGTTTCGTATGAACAAACATTTGTATAGTACAACTAAAACATCATGAAAAGGTGTTAAGATAATCCTGTTTCCTTTCATCACTAGTGAATCCTTATAGGACAACCATTTCATTCAGTGTCTAGCTTATAGATTGCACTATAGCCTGTGGTGTGAGGTATATTAACAGTAGTATCAACTATAAGCCTGGGCGTCTACTTTTTATTGTAGTATCTTTACTTTTATAATTTTTCTTTTTTTTTCTATTGAAGATATAATGACATTTTAATACTAGTCAATACTATCCTGCAATACCTTCCCTTGCTCAATCCAGCATAATGGCAATTCATTCAGCATTATCTAGGGACAAAGCTTGTTAATCTTGTTCATTTAAAATAGCTTTTTTTTTTTAATGACAAGTAGTAAGGTCAGTATTTACTTATTACTGCAACCAGATCCAGAGTAAGAGAAATGCATCTTTTCAAAGCCTTCTTCCACTGAAATGTTTCGTCAAATTTACTCAGGAATTATGTGTCACTCAAGTATGTTTTTTATTGAATCCCATTTTTGGTGGGTACTATTTTGGGAATGATATCTTTCTACAGTCTATAAGTCACATCCAGGACAGAAGCATGCAAGTGCTTTCCCCACAACACTTTACTTTCTGCAGTACGACTATCAAAAGAAGAAACAGTACAAATCACTCTCCCCACAAACAGTGAACAACTTTGTTTTCTAAGATATCTACATTCACTCAAGTGTAGTAGCTTAATAGCACAGATCACAGTAATCTGTTCATAAAGAAACCCCATGGCTTACACAAATGCTGCCAAAACGTTGCTGTACAAGACAGCTTGCATGTAGAAGAACACTTCTTGCTTATTACAGTTTACGGTACTCCAATTTGAGAGATAGTTTGTCATTAATTTGGAGTGAACCCTGAACAGTTTAGTGCAAGTGGTAAAATGTTTGAATTTCTATCCTAATATAAACAAGAGTCACAGGCTCATGATTCGCAGACATACGCTATTTAAAGCAGAAAAAAACCCAGTTCATTTTAACACTACATCACAGTTACGGTGCATTGACAGTAAAGTGGACTCTAAAATGATGCCGCTCATTGAAATGAAAGTAAAGTATTTACTCTGTCATGTGTAAAATGTTAGTGGCTTTTCAACACGGTCTGTTCCCTCAAGGGGTAA
The DNA here is from genome assembly GCF_019279795.1 of Protopterus annectens. Lineage (NCBI taxonomy): Eukaryota > Metazoa > Chordata > Ceratodontiformes > Protopteridae > Protopterus > Protopterus annectens. The sequence goes on along the minus strand of NC_056746.1, from coordinate 441,956,487 downwards.
ATATACCATGGAATATGCAGTCCTGTTGCTTGGTTTGGTTTGTCTGAAGGAAGCAGCATACATAAAAACATTCTTGGCTATGGGCTCTACACCTGCAATGCCTAATTTATAGCATAACACTTCAGTTATAAATTTACTCATAGTACATGCCACAACAAGTGATTGAAAACCAGCTAATACCTTACACACCCCTTTCCACTTGAACATGTGGTTGTTTCGCAATTCCATTACAAATCATTCCATGTTACTAATCTGGCTATGATAAAATGCAAGCACCATAAGATCTCATTCTTGTTTCATTTGTTGACCAAGCCATGTGTAATTCATGACAATTTTTTGATTATATCTTATTGCTATTGTTAAATAATTCTGCTTTGCCCTCTATGTCCATTTTGGCTTCAGATGTATATACATCGTTCATTTTAAGTTTATTATCTTGTTTCCCTAGCTGATTTATTTATGTGTAAAGTCCAGCAAATATATATGTTGACAGACAATTTTATTCAGAATGCATTCATATACCTTAGAATTTCCTTACTTCATAACTTTTATAATGTTCTATGTTCAACTAATTTAAACTATTTAAGAGACCTACTGTCTCTTTAAGACAATGAGGATGTGTATAGGGGCGTGTACAGTTACATCACTAACATGTTTTCCTTTAGACTCATATAGGAAGTTATATAAGATAGGACAAAATTACCTCGATATTATGCATTGTTAATCACTGGGTTAACAGGAAGAGAGTGTGGAGTATACAAAGAGATATTCAGAAGAAGGGTTTCCTATGCTATAAGAACAAATAATTGTAAATGAAAAGATTTAACCTTTAGGCATCATCATAGCCTTCCTATTACCCTTCAAACTTGTATTACTCCATCTAGTGATATAATATATCTTAGTCGAGGTACTGATAGAAATGAAAGGAGTTCATCTTGTGATTGAGTGAAAGAATGAGCATTCTGTGTTGAAAATAATGCGATAAGCACATTTGCATGCTCGCGAGTTGTACAGAAAACGTTCACAAGTCTCGTGTTTCGAGAAAGTCATTTTTTTGAAAAAGGGTAGTTTAACTGAAAAAAAACAAGACTGTGCTTGATTTAATGATTCCATGAATGCTATCTACATACCAATTTATTCAAAATGTGTGTTTCATTATGGAAATAAAATAATTATGTGCATATAACTCAGATGCCATTTATCAATAAAATACCATTGAAACCAAAACCATCCTATGCAGATTCACTGTTACATTTCAATGTTCAAGATGTGCTATCAGACATCCTTCCTAAACATCACTTCTCTACACTTCCTCATCCCAAATTAGTGTGAAAATAGCAATGTCAGTTAGACTGTTGTTATCAGTCTATTGTATTTAAGTTAACAGATAAACCTAAGGTACATATATGAAATTAATGAGAACAGTGAAAGAAATTAGTAAAATACTTGAGAAAATAGATAGACTGTACATACTTTTTTACCTTTAGCAAGGATTTTTAGTTTTAGTTGATTCTTTGAGAGAAGCAGTAGAAATAATGCTTTTTGTATCAGTTCTTTGCTTTTTTTTTCTTCAAATCAATCCAAGTATTTTTCTCAGGGGATCTTTTCAGTGAGGTAGTTGAAGTCCATTCCATCTCTTCTGGAACTGTCATTTTGTTATTGTTTTTGATGAAAGTAATTGCTTCCTCAATGTCATTAAATGCCCTCATTTCATTTTAAAAAATCCTTATTTTTGCAGGATATGCAAGTTGGGCTTTTATTTTGTTTTGCTTGAGTAGCTTCACAAGTGGCCAAGCTTTTTTTCTCATTCCTAGGACTCTGGAGGAATAGTCATTATCAAATCTGATTTGATTCTGCTTATACTTCAGTGGGCTTTTCCTCCAAGCACATTTAAGAACTAATTCTTTGTCAAGATAAGATAGAAAATTTACTGCAATAGATATGGGTGTGGATGTAGATGATGAAGGAATGGGTTTCCCTATAGCTCTATGAGCTTTTTCAATACCATATGAAAAACCTTCTTTTAGATCTCGGAAGTCAGGTAACTAAGAATTAAGAAATGAAATAATATCATCACCTTCAGTCTTCTCAGGTAACCCAAAGATTCTTACATTAGATCTCCTTCCCTGTTTTCCAAATCATCCATCTTGTTGGTAAGCCACTTATTTTGTTGCTGAAGAAATTCACCCTGGATTTCTTCCTCTCTAAGCCTTCCATCTATATCAGACAATGACTCTTCAATGTTTAATATTTTGGTTTGATGTTGCTGTAATAGTTCTTTAAAGGTTTCAGTTTGTTTATGGCAACTTTCTCTCAGATTTTCTAAATTGTCCTTGAAACTGTCCATTTTGAAAGATAACTCTTGTAATGTAGAGGACATCAACTGGATTTCTTTCCTCAGAGTAGTTTCTGCATGAGAATTCTTTGAACCACTCATTTTCCCAGAATAGTTTTAAACTCCAGATAATTCTGACAGGAAAATTTTGATGAATATATTCCAAAGTTAGTATATTGGTAGTAAATATGTTGAAGAATGTTATTTAACAGTTTTTTTCTAGAAAAAATAATTATTTTCCTGTTATTTAAAGTAGTTTTATGGAGCTCCAAATAGTGCTGCCTTCAGCCTGCCATCTAGGCTCTGCCCACACCAGTATGGTTTATTAATGTTTGCATTAGATTCACTTTCTTCTCAATTTAGAATCTACAACTTTGAGTCTCTAACCACACTGTTTTTTTTTACATTTTTTAATATAAAATCTACAGATTGCAATTTTTCTTGATCCATAAACCAAAACCAATATGTTAGATTTTTCTTCTTAGAAGTAGACATTGTAGATGCATTAAATGTACATAAATTGTGTTGTGCATATGCCATAGGAAATAGGAAAAAAAATGCTTTATATTCTGGATTCTTGTAAACAAAATGTCTAAAGTTAAACAATATCGTGTAAATATAAGAGGAATTAGTTAGTTGAATTTGATTTTCCAAAATATAGTCTTTTAATAACCAAAGAAAATTATCATATTTTGACATGCAAATACTGGATAATTAGATTTTAAATAGATACTTTTTTGTATATCTTTCCATTTAGCCCTGTAATCATTATTTGACCGGAGAGTAACTATCTTTATAACAGATGATAAGGAATATAATTCTAAAATCAGGTAATCTTATACCCCCAGAAGACCAATCTCTTATCTTATGATTAACAGCCAATCTAGGTTTATTAGGATACCAAAGCAAACTGAGTATTAAAGAGTTAAATTCTCTTAAACATTGTTCGGGAAGAAAGGGATAGTGATTGTATTATGTATAATATTTTTGGTAAGATAATAATTTTTATTAAGGAAAGTCTGTCATCTATCAAGAATTGAAATTTATTCCATTTATTTATGAGATTTTTTATAATATTGAAACTATTATTATAAATTGGGTCTATATTAATTCATCAAAATATGTATTCATCAAATACATATTCAGCGAAGGCTAAACAGCAAAATTCATTCAGTGAAGCACAGAATTTTTCCCAGGGTTAGGAATCACTTACTCTCTAGCACTCTGGAACACACACTGCACTAAATCAAACCCACCCAAATGGGGGGGCTTCACCCACACACCCCTGAATGTAGGTGGCTGCACCCTCCACACCCCCTAATTATTTATACCAACTCTGAGATCACACTACAGTGAGGAAAAGGGCAAAGTTTTGCTGATGGCCCAGTTGTTCTTAACCCTGAGAAAAATTCTATGCTTCACTGTAATGAATTTCACTGTTTAGCTGTCAATGAATACATATTTGATAAATATAGATTTTGATGAAGTAATATAAACCCTATAATTTATATATATTATATTGTTAATGTTTTCTGTTAAAATTATTCCCAATTTTTTTAATATTCCACAATATATTTAGAAAACATTTCTTCCATATCATGTATATTATAATTTATACATTAATTTTTTGTTTTATTGTCATTAAAAGTAAGTCCTAATTTAGATTGAAACATTTCAATGGCTTTAAATAGAGCATTAAGAGATTTTTTTTTATTGTCATTTAGGGTCAATAGTAAATCATCAAAAAATAAAAGTATTTTATAGTTTTCAAGTTACCAGCCCAGCTATCTGGAATTTTGTAAATAATTCTATGTCATTTGTGAACATTGATATGATTTATACAGAACTCCATGTTATGTAATGAGCTAAGATATATCCACAGTGTACCCTACTGGAAAAGAACAGAAGTGTATATAAACTATGTACCTGTGCAAATGTATGTTTTAATAGCAGAAACTGGAACATACAGAGTTAACTTGCAAAACTTCAGGAAAATAAGTTGAAATTAGACTGCTTTATGATTGTGCTATAAAAGTTAGTTTCAATGCACCAAGGAGATGTCTAGATCTATTGTGCCTTCTGCATTGTTTTGAAAGTGTTTTATTGTTTAATGACTTTCAGTTATGAGCAAACATCGGAAGGATATGTATTTTTAACACAGAGATGTGAAATTCTGTTAGTTTCTGGTTTAGTTTGGGAACTTAATTCAGGTGACAAAAAGTGATATCATCCAAGTTAACCGAGCAGTAATATTTGATATAAATATAAGAACTCTCTCAGAGAAAGACTGTGCATTTTGTATTTTGTCTTTGACCTGGAAACATCCACTCATCATCATCATCATCATCATCTGCACTTGGTCTGTAAGTAAGATTTAGGACATAGTACCTCCTTTATAGTTATGAATATAGTAAAGATTAGTTTACATGTTTTCTGTATTTATTTGAGACTGTCCTGCAGTGTTGTTTTAAAATACTTCCTGTAATTTTGAACTCTGAAGTAACTGTGCTTGTTTTCTGAATATTCCCTTGTTTGTTTATTATTTATTATTAAATATATTTAAACCTATCTTTGTGGCTGGTATTTGTGAGACATATTCAGGTTCTTAGGGTACTTGCATATGTATTTGTTGACACTGTACAGGCCACTCCTAATAGCCTAGGCGCTTGGTCAAAATTACCATTTGGATTATTAGTAACATTACTCAGTAGGATTGGACACCCTTTGTTAAGGGCCTAGAGTAGCTGATAAGAGTCATTGGTGACAGTAATAACTACCTTATAGTCTGGGCAGCCGTGGGCATAGCTAGTAAACCTGTGCCCGCCTTTTCCAGGTATACGTGTGTGCGTGTGTTAGTATATAAATCAAATCTCAAAGTGTGTGTGTGCGTCAGCCTACTTGGGCAGGAACACAAAGCACTGGCTGGACAGAGAGGGTGCTCTAGGTTTCGGCTTGACCACTCAGCTGAGATCTCAACCCTATAGCTGTGCCACTGGGGAGTCTTATTGGGGATCTGGAGAAAAAGGGAGAAATGAGCCCAGACTGACTGTGATCTCTGTCTGCTCTTATGGGAAATTTATTGTGTGTTTACTTGTCATCCTCTCAGTGTGTACATACCCTAGATGTTGCCAGTGGTATTCCTTTAATATTAGCTCTTGATCTTGTGTAATTTGCAAATGGCTCCATAATTAAAGTAAAAAGCAGAGACAATGACAGGCAACATTGCTTAGTTCCTTTTGAAAGTGACATTGACTCTGAAATATATGAGCCTATTTTTATATTAGTAAAGGAATTATCGTAAAGAAGATGTATAAGTTGCAAAAATAATTAGAGAAATTACAGTCCTCTAAAATTAATAGAAGATATTTCCAGTTAACTGAATCAAAAGCACTACTGATGTCTAAACTTATTAAAGTTAGATTATCTTTTATGTTATTTGCATAATCAATTATAGTTAATAGTCTTTTATTATCATAAGTATTCATATTTTTATAAATTCAGTTTGTTCATTATTAACTATGGAAGAAATTGTTGAATTCTATTTACATGTATCTCCATGAATATTTTGTAATCAATGGTCAATAATGAAATTGGCTTGTAAGACGAGCACTCAGCTGAGTCTTTATCTGTTTTCAAAACTGAAGATACAAGATAATATTTCCATGATGTTGGAACCTTTATTAAATCTTTTACTATGAAAAAAACATGAAGCAAGATATTTAAAGCATCTATAGGCATAAATGTATAAAGTTCTGGAATTATGCCATCATTACCTGGGGCTTTATTGGGTTTTAGTTTGATAATTTGATATTTAAGTTCAGACATCAGTATGGGTCTATCTATTAGTTTCAATTGTTCTTCAGTTGTTTTTAATATATTTCTTAATAAAAGTTTTGATAGCATCTTGTGAATCCATTACTGTATTAAATTGATTAATTTTATTAAAATGGATTCTAAATTCTCGTAAAATACCTTCTATTGCCATAACCCTTTTCTTTTTATCAGCTGAATATAACTCTTTCATATGATTAGATTTAATAATCACTTTTGTTCTAGAGGCTAGTTTGTGTAAAGATTTTAGATTTATAGAAAAGTTTGTTAATTTAATCTTTTCTAAATTTGGTTTAGTTTTATTGTTTAAAATTTCTTAATACTTACTTTGCAATTTATTAATTTCTTCCATCAAAATTTTATTGCCATTTTGACTATCTAGTTTTAGTTTATCAATTCTTTCCTGTACTTCAAGTAAGTCCTTATCCCATTGCTTTTTCTTTAAAGTGTACCAATTCATAATTTTGCCATTTAAATATGATTTTAGAGCATCCCATATATAGATCTCAGATTTATCTTCAGTATTATTAAATTCAATGTAAGTCTGAATTTCCTCATTAAGGTATTCTTTGAAATCCTTTAGGTTAGTTATATAAGCAAGTATTCTTTTTATGGGAATATTAATGCTATGGTTCAAAATAAGCTCAAAAGTTATGGTGATGTAGTCATAAAGTGGACAAGAGTCTACCTTAACCTTACCAAGACTATTAGTTAAATCACTGGAAATATAAGCTCTATCAATTCTTGACTGTGATCCATATCTATGTGAAATGTGGGTAAACAATAGAACCAGTGATGGAAAACTCATTATTATCACTAATATGAAATAGGTTAATGAAATGTATTAATGATTTTGCTGAAGCCACTATTCTACATTTCACAGCAGTATTAGAATCTTTCTCATTTAATATACAATTAAAATCTCCTGCCAAAATTAAGCTAGCCTTTGGAAGATGGATAATCTGGTCTAATTGATGTTTAACTGTTTAACTCCTATACCTTGTATCAATTAATGAGAGTGACTAATTTTCTATTAATTTCTAATGTAACCTAGCAAAATATCTTTTTATCATCATTATATGTACTTAATATATTTGCAATAGGCAGAGTTTTTTCACAAAATAGCTATTCCTTTCCTTATCTCATTCCATTAGGAACTTGCTAATACAGTGTAGTATTTATTATTAAATTTATCTATATAATTTGATAATACATTAATTTATTGAATGAAAATGATCTGAGAAGAAAATAATTAAAAAACATTTAAATTACCCCTTTTGCAACCATTGTTTAATCCATTGTTGTTAATAGAAATACACTTTAAATATGTCATCTAGTAGTCCAAGGAAAATTATAACTGAAAACACAAAAACTTTAAGAAGTGACAGGGCTGATAAACCATTTAAAGACATATTGAACTGCAAGTTAACAACTGTAAATCTAGTAGACTTGATGTTATAGAGGATGAATAGGATGTATATGGTCGTATACACCAAAATAGGAAAAAATAAACATGAAGTTGTGTCAACTTTCATTCCCCACATGGGGTTTAAGACTCCTGACTTGAATAGAGATTCTATCCAAATCATCCCACCTCTCAGCAGAAGCAAGACTAATACCACTCTGCCATTCCAGAACTATAACTTAATAAACTCAAAAAAAATCAAAGAGAAAAATATTGCATTCTATTTTCTATAACAACTTCCAAAACAAATAAGATCTCTGTAAGTTAAACACATTTTTTTCTAAGTAGGACTATAAATAGGTCATTTAAAAAATAATCAAAATAGTATTAAATGTTTCAAAATTTTCTCTAAACTAAAAAACACTCAGTTTTAAAATTAAGAATCACAATAGAAACATTGAAATCCACAAGTATCTTACAAAGTGCTAGTGAAACAGTCAGAGGCAACTCAATGAATGCCTCACCATATATACAATAGAGCATAACCATTTCAATATTATCTCTGGATCTGCTAAGATGGACATATGCAGCAGCTATCTACTAAAAAAAGTTGTATTTAACATTGACAAATAAATAATGAAAGAACAATATCTCATAATTAAATAACAATTACTTATATCCAAGTTTAAAGAAGAGTAACAAACAGTTATATATAAAATAAAAGTGAGCACAGAATGATCTGCAAATTAATAAAATACTGAAACATTAAAACTTATATCATTATACTTACACTAATAAAACAGAATGATTTTTAAAACATATGAGATCATAAAAACTCTCCATGAATTGAATACCACTCCTAGAGAAGTAGCTCATCTAGACTGTATCAAACAGTGGCAAGCTCTTTAGTCTGCATACTGTTTAAGTGAAAACTGCAAGGAAGAGGCAAATCCAAAAAGTGATGAATAGAAGTGTTAGCAAAACTTTTCCTTTTCTTTTAATATAAAAAGCTTAATTGCATCTCATTGATGCCAGCTTCTAGATTCAAAAAGTAATAAAATTATACATATAGGGCACAGTACAACCAGACAGACCACTGTCCCTAGTATTCAATGTGACATGTAACCACAAGAGTGTTTAATTGCCATGTACATAATGTAGCCTAGAAGTTTAGTGATAAATTCAATGTCCCTATGCGTCAGGGAACTGCTTGAAGTTTCTCTGCATTCCTTTATCTGTCTGGATTTTATCTGCCCTCAAAGTACATTCAATTCCTGTTAAAAAGTGTTGCTTGATTAGTTACACTAAAATGTCTATACATATGCACATATATGTGTGTGTGTGTGTGTGTGTGTGTGTGTGTGTGTATGTATATGTATATATATATATATATATATATCTATATATCTATATATATATATATGTATATATATGTATATATGTATATATATATATATATATATATATATATATATATATATATATATATATGGATTCCGGACATTTGCTCAAATGAGCAAACGGCCGAATCCCAAACGTCCGGGCATAGTTACGCGAAAGTACTTTTCACTGAAGAAGCACTTTTATGGAAGTATGCCTGTTGCTGGGGATATACTATGGTGCGGGTAAGGGAAATTTCCCTTTTTCCCACTGTAGTGCAGTCTCGGAGGGTGACTATTAAAGTAGGGGGTGGGGGCACAGCCCCATACATGGGGGGTGCAGGGGTGAGAAGCCCCTCTGCTAAAATGTAAGTGTAGTGTTTTATTTTATTTTTTTTTTGTAACACACTTTAACGAAAGTGCTTTTTCGATAAAAGCGCTTTCGTTAAAGTGTGTTCGGTTATTATGGATTTGGACATTTGCTCATTCAAGCAAACATCCTAGATATATATATATATATATATATATATATATATGTATATATATATATATATATTTATATATATATATATATATATATATATATATATATATATATATAGTGGCAAAAATCATGACTAAAAGGTATTCACTGATCCTTCCAATAAACGAATGAGAAATACAAGTAAACATATAAAAATATAGTGAGACAATTTTTTGTAACTGTTGGCCTTCGTGTAAATTTAATAGATAGTATCTTCTTGTTTCCATGTAACTGTCAGAGTATTACTATAAAATATATACGAGTATACTAAAAGGTACATGCTCAGAGCAAGTTGGCTTTTGGCCTGTCAAGCATCATATATAGTATATTCTCTAGTTTCCATCTCTGTACCTCCCACCATTTAGCTGTTCATGAGCCTTAAATAAAGATGTAACTCTATAATCAACAGCACATGAAAGTGCCCTGATGCTAAATTAGACAACAATTTCTTGTTTTACTGATGCTTGGCTGCTAAAAGCAAGAAAAGTATCCCAGAGATTGGAAAGCTTTACATAAACTATATAAATACTCCATGTATGCTATGGGTAATTATGCTGAATTATAGGGCAGTAAACTTTGTAGTCTCATAGTAAGCCCTTTATCTAAGTGTGAGCACATTTATAGACAGAAAATTTCATGCTTACACTTTACTTTGAGAAAATCAACACAGCTTGAATGTTTATATTTAGTGATACCCAGCTTCTGCTCCTTTTACACTGAGCACAACAGCTATAATAAATTAAGATTATGTTCTGATGCAAAATGCATCTGATATTAAACCAGCTTTTGAGAAAAAACGGAAACACCGCAATTACTGTATAAAGATTAATATGTGTACTGAATATGAATAGGAACTTTTCTGAAACAGCATTCTCAGGCATCACCACGATGTCTGCCATTATTCACAAGACTACCTTCCATTTCAAAAGGTGCAGGCAATAACAGATGTACTGTACATAACAACACAACCTTAATGATGTGGATGGAAGGGAAAAATAATTAGACCCTTAGCTGTGAGCTAACTGGCCTGCAAGTATCCCAGTGCAAAGACAGGTCCTGAACTAGTCTGACATACACTCAGTACACAAGAGTGAAACTAAGGCTAAAAACAACAATTAGACCACTTAAAACATCAAAGATGCAGTGCAGCTATGTACTGGAACCACTAATATAAGATTTATGAAAACTACTCATGGAACTTTCAAGTTTAAGACAAGCTGCTTTCAACCACTTTGGAATGTAGAACTCAGAAAAAGTTACTGTTAGCGAAAAATACACTTTTCTAGATACATATATATATATATATATATATATATATATATATATATATATATATATATATATATATACATATATATATATATATATATATATATACAGATGTATATATATATATATATACACAGATGTATATATATATATATATATATATATATATATATATATATATATATATATATATATATATATATATATATATATATATAAAATGTGTGTGTGTGTGTGTGTGTGTGTGTGTGTATGTATATAATTCCAAGACTCCAGACTCACTGGCATCTCTATGAGATAATCACAAAAGTGGCACAACTCAAGCAAGAAATCACAAGACTTAGGACTCCCCAACATCTCTATGAGATACTCACAAAAATAGCACAACTCAAATAAGTAATCAGATATTGTATCTGTAAACCTACTATCAGTACATGACTGAACACCTTCTAGCACTGAGACTACCACTGAATGGGATGATGAAAAAACAAAAACATGAACAAAAGAGTACATTAGGATGGATAAACTGGATGTTGATATAGGTTGCTAAGTTTCTATTCCCTAAGCGTCGGGTGCCTGTGACCAAAATATCAATGATCGCCTTTGAAAATTACTGCTGGTAACTATATACCTTTTAAATTGTAGTTAAGCATTAGATTTTCAATTATTTATCTAGATTAAAGTGGCTTTTTCTACTTTTTCAAACAAAGTAAATAAAATCCATGTTATGTCTGTAGAAAAAAAAACTTTTTAAAAGCATTCAAACTTGACTAAAAGTCATTGTAGTTACTCAATAATGCTCTGCCCACTCCTCTCTCTTCTAAATAATATATCAACAAGCTCAAGTGAAGGTATCAAGCAGTCCTTTCAGTAGAGAGCAAATTAAATGAATGAAAAAAAAAAAAATAACCCAAAGTACAAAATGAGCTGGCCAGAGACTTACCACAAGCACCAAAACATCTCCACAGTAGTAACTCTGCCTGATCGCCAACACAGGAAGTCAAACGCTAATCCATAATATCAGAATACGTGTGATCACTGCAGGAATTTCAAGCAGTCAAGAATGTGAACCAGGAAAAAACTTCAACAAGCAACTGTCAACTCTCAAGCCCATACACCCAAAGCCATTGACAGCATTGAATGTCAAACTATCACATAATACACTAGAGCCACTCACCAACAAAAAACTCAAGTACAAAGCTTACCATTGAACATTTTAACAAGAAAAAGCACAACCAGAAACTCCACAACCAATCAACCACTGCCAACACAAATGAAAGAAATCCCATCCTGAACAAACCTGAAAAAGACAATGTGGCCTATAAACTATGAACAAAGCATTCAACACACAACACCACAAAAATGATGATTACCACAAGCACCAAAGGGTACAGAGTGACACATGAATTGAATCCATATTGATGGATTATGGTAGCTTAGGCCTTTCCAGACAAGGGGGGGGGGGGTTATGGTGTGCAGATGCTGCATACACAAATGTCTGCTGTGACCAGCCTTGGTGAAGTAAGGGATATGCCTATGGTGTGAGTGTTGGGAGGAAAAGAGTTGCAACTTGGAGAGTGGGGGGGAGTAATATTTCAAAGAAAAGTGGTAAAATGTTTTAACAAAATTAAGAGGGAGCTGACATATATCATATGTCTGCAATAATTGACATTTACAAAAGGGAGATAGAGAAGCTGTAAAAAGGAGTTTTGAGGTGGAGTGGGATAGATTTCTTTTAAGTGAGGGGAAAAGAGAGTTAGAATTGTTAGTAGCAGATGTGTTGGTGTGTTGGATAGTGCGGAGAGGAAAGAGAATAGGGAGAAGGACGGTAGGAGGAAGGATAGTTTGTCTGTAGAAATGTAGAGTCTCAGAGAGAAAGATGAAAAGGAAACTAAGCTAGATTTAGAAGGATTTGAGAAGTGTAAAGAATACTGAAAAACAGAAAATGAGGGAAAATTGGGGGTCAGAAAAGTAAGGTGTGGGGGGAGTAAGGAAGTAAGGGAAGGTATGTGTCTCACTCAGTTGCAGCAGAGGTCAAAGTTGATAGCTGAAGGTCCTGTGATACAGGGTTTCATTACTTCAGCCATCATTTGCCCACTATGTGACTTTGAGAAAGCAACTAAACCAGACATTGCTCCTGGCTCACCCCTGAAAAGGGACCATGTGCCTACCTGGTTAACAATATTGTTATGTGGGTAATGGAAAGGATATTGAAAGAAGTGGGACCAGTCAGTAATTTATGTTTTCAGTTGTCTCATCACTGCTGAAAAATTATGAAGAAGATCAGGATAGAATTGCAACACCTTGATGGCAGATGCTAGAGGTCCGTTGAGGAGGCAGCAGGAAGTTTGCATATGTGGAGGCATTGTTTGTTAATACATGGGAAATGGAAAAGGATCCAAGGATTATGGAAAGGTGTTTATGATAAGGAGGTGACAACCAGCTGGGTGTTATGTCTGCAAAAGAGACTGATGAGAAGTTATGAAATGGGAAGAGAAGCAAGTACTTCTATAGTCAGTAGAATGGCTAAAAAGTGGATTGCAAAGGGTTAAACAGCAAGGAATTCAGAAAAGTTACCCGGTCCAAACTGGTAAGATGGATCAGTAGGATAGTAAACAGAAATATGGGGTTAAGTGGTTAAATGTTTAATAAGACATTGGGAAGGAGGAGAAATAGTAGTGCAATAGATGCTGTAACATGAAGCATGGGGTTGGAGGGGGCAGCAGGATTTGTAATGGGATAGTGCAAGGAGGAGTACAAAGAAAGCAGCCTGGGGCATGATATTGTAATTATTGCATGTGGAAGGGAGTGAGAAAGATAAATGTGTCAGACTGACACAATTTTTTATTCTTATAGAAATTAATAATGTGAATGAGGAAAAGTTCAAATTTATAGTGTATACAGTTAGAAAAGGATTATTAGATGAATCTATTGCAATAATATTATTCAAAAAATATCAGCAACTGGACATGTGTATTATTTTTATTGGTATATATTAGAATGCATAAAAATTACAGAGATATGTTTAAATCCTTACTTTTTAAACACTGATCAAATAAAAATGAATAAATAAATAAATAAAACAAATACAATGTTAGTTGCATTAATATAGACAAGTCAAAATGAAGTGAACACTTAATCTGATGTCTTTTTCCACTGCCAGTATGGTCCATCAAGATTCCTCACATACTGCCATAGTGACTTGTTCTGTATTAGAGCTCAATGGAAGCAGGAGTGACAAGCAGCAATTCTTTTAGTATATTTGTGTTTGTGTGTGTGAAGAAATTAGACACTGTCATTTGTGCTAGAGTGTCTGGCTGAACATTTTGTACAAAAATTTCAGATTAACCTGTTTATTATATCCCAGCATGACTAACTATGATATTGCTAATAAGTTCTTACATGTTGATTTACAATCTGTTGGTACAGAATGTTTTAAAGACTTCAATGGTGTTCCTTTACATTTCTAACTGTGCATATTTGTGAAGAAGATTCTAAACACAGACTGTCTCAGAATCACCTGATCTTCAGATGATGTAATCAGAAAATTGACAGTTGCTATGTGTTACTGTCAGAGGCTGAAAGACAAGGAAGGAACTTTAGTAAACAGTTGTTGGTTAATTTTCAAAATATGAAATGAAAAATTAGAACTGAAACAGTTGTGACAGTTAAGCTAGGCTATAAAAGAGCCTGCTGAAGACAGTTGAAGTCAGTTTGTTGTCAGTTAACAGTCAGTTATAGTTGCCAGTTGCAGTTGTCAATTGTTCACAGTTGTACTGTGTAGTGGATACTGAAAAGGACTCACCAAGAAATGTAAACCTGTCTATTCTCTGTTGTAATAATTTAATGTAGATCAAGGACAGTGATCTTTAGTCAGATATGAAAATTACAACTAATCTGTCACAGTTTTTCTAAATGCTGGATTTCTATCCTACAGTATTGATTTCATTTTCCTACTGACTGAGTTTTGTTTGTTTATTGTAAATTACTGTTTTATATTTTTAATCATGCTGCTCATTATTAAATATTTTTATTAACATACACTGTGGCTGGTCAATCAGTGTTTTCTTTAGTGATTTGAAAGTTCTTATACCTGCTTTGATAACTTCCCGGTTCACTCTGATAGCCTGGCTGCTTTAGGTGATTTGCTGTTCTTTTGTTCTTTTAATATCTAATTTTCATAATTGGACACCCAATTAAAAGGGCACGTAGGCTTTCTGATTGGTGGTAGCAGGTTACTGTATTATTTTGAGGAAGGGACACAACTGGAAATCTGTGCCAGCCTTTCCCAGAAGTGTTTGTATGTATGAGATTTAATTTATTTAAGTGTGAATGTATCAGAGGTCTTAAACTGGGTCACATTCCTCTGAAGTGTATAATAAGGGGTTTCATTAAGGGTGGACAGAAGTATACAGTCCAGTTCCAGGTTATAGAGTGTATTCCTGTTGTGCTCTTAGGGGAAATCTGTGAAATATTACTCCTGTTTAACTGGCAGTCTGCTATTAGAGTCAGTAGTGAGGACTGAAGCTCCTTTGTTACTGACTCAGGATAGGGGGGATGTCGCATTATTTTTTGCAGTCCAGTGGGATATTGTCCAGATGTCACAGAGTGTGTGTTTGGTATGGGTATTTTTATGATTCAGTGATGAGTACATTGTTTTGATATACTTTTGCTGAGAGGTACTTTTGCTCTGTTTTTTTGTCTCTTGTATTGGTTACTATCACATGCAATCGATCATTGCTTATATAATAAGATTCCACCGATGTTTACATAATCAGATAAGACCAGTAATGACTTTTCAGTAACTCACATTAACCACTGCATGTGGTCAAGTGATTTCATTAAACATGGCTGACAAATACTCCTCAAATCATTAATTGGCAAATGCTTCCCAATGTTCATGCTTTTGTACTGCAAAGCTATAAACAAAGTACTTAAAGACTTATCCTGGTCATTACTTTGTTATGCTTTTGACGTCTGTTGTTTAAAGAACTATGTAGTGACAAATAACTGCAATTGATCTCCCTTCTTTTTTATCTGAGACAGATTAAACTTATTTGTGTTTTGATGCCAGTGAGACATCTGCTGTGCTTTGGGTATCTGCATCCCGAAACAATCCACTCTCAACACTTATGTGTCACACTGTACCTAGATGAGCTGTCTGTTTTATCAGTAGAGTTGGGAGGTGGTGATGGAAAGAACTCTGCAATGTTTGTCCATGATGCCTTCAGAGAATTAGTATTCTGGAGTTTACTGAGTTTTGTTTTTGCCCTACAACAGTCTGCAGGGTGATGAATCCAAGTGGGAATGCAAAGGATATTGCAAAGAAGCTAACCTCTGCATATAAGTTAATGCACACCTCATTGTCCCTCTCACCACTGTAATGGATGACATTATCTGTCTTATGGCTCACAGTTCATCAGAAGCCATAGAACTGGCATATTTCTAGCAAGTCCACCCCCCTTCTTTTAAATGAGGTGCACAGGAACCGACTCATCATGGCTTTTCCATTCAATCTCATCTAGCTGCTTGGTTTATAAACAAAGCCAAGTCACTCATGCTGCAATCAAGGCTTTGTCAATGTACTCCATGCAGCTGATAGTTTCTTCTTTTTACTTAGCAGGACTTAGATACAGTACCACAAAAAATGAATGAATGGGTTATAAAGACTTTTTCAAAGTCATCTGATAATGCTACTGATTACCATGTTATTACCATGGTTAGACAGAGTGAAAAGAATAATAATAAACGTGTTCTCTTAAGGGAAATGGTAATTGTTTAGTGGCATAACAGAGTACCAAAGAGGCCTTTACCTGTTCCTTTGAATAACTTTGTGATATTCCAGACATCTGCACATGAAAATGTAATTTACAGCGATTACATATACACAAGATGCTGCAAAAGTGACAGTAGAGACTCGATGGCATTGTAGTCATGTTTTAACAAACAGCAACTCTGCAACTAAAACTCATTGCAAAAAGAACATGTTTCAATGACAAACGTCAGCTTGTACATTACTAATTTAGTATTAGAAAGCAATTGCACAAAGTACTTTAAAACTGTCATGCATTCATTGACATTTCATACTGTGTATGGAAGTAATTTTAGAAACAAAGAAGTAAGTTATGAGTATAGAATGTTTGGTATTGTAGCAGTTTTAAAAGCACTGCAAAAAAGACCATTGGACACTGTAAGTAAATAAGGCTGAAAGTCAAATCTTGTGCAGAGAATATCCATATTGTTTGTCATTGTACAGTATAGTAGTCTTAAAAATGAAGATTATAATAATTAAAATGCTTTTTAGAATGTTTAGCATTTTGTAACTAATATCACCTTTCTGAAGTTTACTTTCTTTTGCAAAGCAGGCTTATGTCAGACCAGAAGACATTCTGAGTACTGTTGTGGATTTTCTTTCTTGGTCCCTCCTTGTGTATGTTTTTATACAAGTTTAGCATTCTCTATGAAGTAAAATGTTTCACCAATTACTACTGAGTCACTAATGCATTCAATCATCACCTCTACTATTTAATTATTTTGGGCTATGGTAAATATACTTGTTATTAGTCATTATCAGTAATTAACATTTTGTAGGTATTATTTATCAAGTCATCATAATAACTGTCTGTCTTAAGTGTTCCTGCTGCAGAAAAGCCTTGTTGGAGCCTTTTATTCTGTCAAGATGGCAAGCAAGCATATAGCATTTTAAAACATGGGCAAAACCTGATATTTAATACAGCACTGTTGAAGAAAATAGGAATAAAAAACATGACATTCATTGTTGCCTGCATAGTAGTGATGTGTGCTGGCATTCCTATTTTGACATACCCAATATAAATAATGGGGGAGAAAATTAAAAGTGGATTTGTGGTATTTTGCATTACTTTTTGTAGTTAGATGGCAAAATGGTGCAGTGGTAGCATTGTCGCCTCACAGCATAAAGTTTACTTGTTTGATTCTTGGCTGGAGTGTCTTCTGTGAGTCTCCATGTCTTCCCTGCATTTGCGTGGGTTTCTTCCCATGTTTCAAAGACATATGTCTGGAGTGTTTTTCCCCGGGCCTCTGCTGAAAATTGGCTTTGTTCCAAGTCACACTTTCCTGCTAAATAAATATGACAAACTGACATATGTTGTTGTGTCTTTCGGCTTATCCCGGTTAGGGGTCACCTCAGCGGAATTCCGGTCCACTAATGTTTGGTAGTGGATTTTTATGTGCCGAGTTACCAGCCCTGAGGCACAACCTTCAACAAAGGCATGCCCATTCACGCATGCCTCCACACAGAAGACGCGCTGGCTGAGAATCGAACGGGACAACGTCTTGCTGTGAGGCGACAAAGCTACCGCAGCACTACTACCGCGGGCTGACATATAAAGTACAGAATAAAAAAAACATATTCTAAGTTGAAACATAAAGCAAGGCAATACATTTTATAATTCAAGTAGAAACCAACATTTAACACTTTACTGCTGTGATTAAGAAATAGGCATAACAATATCCAACTTAGTCATTTAAACTCATACTAGGCTAATTGCCCCTTTTAGGCCATTTAAAGCCTAGCCAATTACCCCATGTGCAAATCAAACCCTGCACCTTGTGTTTGCAAGATAAACACTTTAACCATTATGCCAAGCTCACACCCTTAAAGTACAGTATATTAAAGTAAAGCAAAGTATATTTTTGTTATAAAAATAAAAAAGGTGTAGTCGTACATACATTTTTATTTAACAAGTATTATCAGCATTCTTTTTTAAAATCAAAACACAATAAAATATTTCATCTTCCTTTTGTTGGTAGTCATTATGTTGAAGGCTGTTTACCCTTCAATTATTGTAGCACTGGAAATATCTACAGATAGGAATATAAAATGTAAGCAAATCATGGAGTGCATTAAGATAATCATAAGAAGTTACTCTAAATGTGAAAAATAATATTAGGAATATTTTAAATGTTTCTCTCCCTCTCTCTCTCTCTCTCTCTCTATATATATATATATATATATATATATATATACAGTGCATATAAATATATATTTATGTATGTGCATATATGTGTGTGTGTGTGTGTGTGTGTGTGTGTGTGTGTGTGTGTGTGTGTGTGTGTGTGTACGTGTGTATATATACATACATATATATCTATATCTATATATACATTTATATATATATATATATATATATATATATATATATATATATATATATATATACATATATATATATATATATATATATATATATATATATATATATATATATATATATATATGGTTTACTTCATATTCTTGAAATGCTGAGATCTCTAATTTCAGCATTTTGAGTCCATGAAGCCAAAACCATCACAACACTGAAACCTCACAAAGCCGAAATCACAAACCCGAACACACAGCCTACATTACACCACACACAAACCACAACACCCATATCACAAAAAACATAAACACAACAAAACACCACACACACACCTACACTAAACCCCAAACCCCCCTACTAATATATACTTTGAGATCGCACAGAGAAATAAAAACCACACACACATATTCTACAGTCCCTCGCACACACACACACACACATACACACACACACACACACACACACACACACACACACACACACACACACACACACACACACATAAGTTATAAAAACACTCACATACACTCACTCACCTGAAAGTCCGAACACAAACATCCAACAAACACTTCCCGTAATGTAGCGTCGCTGCATAAGCACAGATTCAAGATATTCGCTTATGATTTCACTTCATATTCTCAAAATGCTGAAATTTCGAATGTCAGCTTTTCAAGTCCATGAAGCCAAAACTATATATATCTATATATATATATATATATATATATATATATATATATATATATATATATATATATATATATATATATATATATATATATATATATATATATATCTATATATATATATATATATATATATATATATATATATATATACATTATGGTTTACTATCATATGTTCGGATTTCCTGCATTTGAATGTTCAGATTTCCGAATAACATGTTCGAAAATCAGAACACCGAACATAGCAAATTCCAAACTAAGCATTTCAGTAAAGTCGAATGTCGAACATGTCGACTTTACTGAAATGCTCACATCCACTCAGCATTAAAACACACTTTTTAGAGGGAGGCTGTGCCCCCCTGCACCCCCCCTATTGTGGGGCCTGTGCCCCACACCCTCCTACTTATATATATACAATCTCCGAGATCGCACTACAGTAAAGGAAAGGGTACATTTCCCGATCCCCACTTTAGTGCGATCTGCACCACAATGTCGAACCTTGTAATAGCGAACATTCACTATTACAAGGTTCGACATTGTGGTGCTCGTGTTTTCGGATATGCAAATGTGGTTTCGCACATATGTCAATCGCACCAAGTGTGATCGACTATGTGATAGTAAACCTATATTATATTATATTATATTATATTATATTATATTATATTATATTATATTATATGTGTGTGAGTATCATAACATGGAGTTTTAATTTCACTGAATCTCAAACTGTCAAACCCATTTCATTGCAAACTTATTTTAATGCAAACTCATTTCACAGAAAACCTTCTCCAGGCTATTCATTCCTTGTTTTCTCTTGGTGAGGAACCATTGAGTGCTTTCCAGTTGTTGCAAGTGCCTGGTTAGGATCATGCTAAAGTGGGCATTGTACTCAGTAATGGGTCTGATAAGGGCTGAATAGATTGGTACTTTAACTTCTTTTGACCCGGAAGCCACACCCTTGCTTATGAGCTGAGTGACATAGAATGATTTTTTTACTGTCTTGGCTACATGTTGGTCAAAGGCCAGAATACTGTTTACATATATTCTCAGGTCCTGAACTATCGGGTCGACTCTCAGGGGTGTTTTATTGATGGAGTAATTAGCTTGGGTGACAATTTCCAAAAGTCCACTATAGTTTATTTATTTGCACTGAGTTTTAATCTGTGGCTTTGACACCAGTCCTTTGATCTACACACTGCTGAGTGTTACCTTTAAGGTTTCTGACAAAGCTGAAGAAGGCCTTGTGCTTGTCCTTTCCCTGGGAGGCTATTTTGACCTCATAATTGGTCTTGTTGGATTTTATTAGACCTCTTAGTTTCTTTTTCAGTTGAATCAGTGAGCTGTTTTCTCTGAGAATTACTGTCTGATTTTGGTCATACCTTTTTATCTTTTGTTATAAACCCTGTTAAAGTAAGTATTCCAACAGTGGGGTTTGTTTTTGGTGTTAGATCTGGACTTATTTCTAGTATGTATAGCAGCCTCAATGCAGCCATTTACATAGGTTCATAGGTAAGGGCTAGCCTAGCTCCCCTTGCAGGCCATTTCACACATATCCAGTATCACTTTTTGTGCTCTTAATAACCTATTCAATGTGGTTATAGATTGGCCTTCCCCATCCCATGGTTGATAATTATATATTAAACCTAATGAGAATAACCAGGATCATACCATAAGTAATTTGAGGGACCCATGCATGGGATAAAGTATTAAGGAGTTACATCTGTCCATTAGTAGCAGTCCAGGGGTGAATTTTCAGTTTCTTATCCATAGATTTATGTTACACTTGAAAATGGACAGGGATGAAGTCTGCTTTCTGTGGATGGGGAGTCTGTTCCAAAGCAGCAGTATCCTCTGTGAAATATACAGATCCCCCCAAACCATTCTATTGATGTTGTGGATCCCTAGACTGAGCATTTCTGATGCCATTTGACTTGCTGATATGGAGCAAATCTATCAGTAATGGGTGAGAAGATGTCTTGTATGCCAGACACGGATCACCTCTTACAGTCTGTAGAATACTGAGTATAGTGACAGGGCTTTGAGTCGGTCGATGTAGGACATGTTGTGTAGGCCTTGTATCCTTTTAGCAATGTATCTGTCAGTGTTCCAGTTTTTGCATATGTCTGGAAAAACACATGCCAAAGGGGGCATTATGTTCAATGACTGGCCTAATGCAGCTGAGTAAAGGGGACAATGACATCACTAGATCTAGATAAAATCCCTTTGGTTATAAGCTGTGCAATATAAAAGGACTTTCTTACAACAATAGACACATATTCATCAAACATTAGGACACTGTCCATGTAAGTTCCCAAATCCCACATGACTGGGTCAACTTTTAAGAGTGTGTTGTCAGTGTAATTGTTCCCTGGGATAGATGACTTCCCAAAGGATGCAATAATGCATTTTTTGGTATTTAGTTTCAGACCATGATTCTGACACCAGTTATTTATTTGAGACACACCTTCATGAGGATGGCTTAGTCATTTGGGATTCAACATTGACTCCTAGCTTGCAGTCATTTGCAAACTTAGTCAGCCAGAGCCCTTTGGTATTGACTTTTATTTCCAAAAAGTAGATACCAAACATGACAGGATGCAGAACAGAAGCCTGGTGGACTCCACTGGTGACTAGACTCTTTGTGGAGTTATCTTCTCCTAGTTTGATTATCTGCATCCTATCTATGAGCCAGTTGGCAACACAACAGGTGACACAGGGGTTTATTCCCAGTTTACTTACTTTTCTACTATGCCTGGGTAATTGGGTCAAAAGCTGTGGCCAGGTTGAAGTATGTGGTATGCACTATTTTGCCTTCATCCATTGCTTTGGTGACATTTTCTAAAAAAATCCATCAGGTTGACTAAGCATGACTTGCCCTTAATGACTCCAAATATGTCTAGTGTTTGGAGATTCTTCATGTCCTGATTGATTAATTCTGTGATATATCTTTGGCTTTGCATATGAAGCTGATCAGGCATATGAGTCTGAAATTGCCTGGGTCTTTGAAAGGTCCTTTATTATGCAGAGGAATGACTGTAGCTGTTCTTCACTAGGTCGGTTGCAAACTGGTTCACAGATAGAACCCAAAGTGTGAAAGTAGCTGACTCCATCAGACTGCTGACCAGTCATGAGTGGAGTCCCAAAGGGATTGGTCCTGGGTCCTCTGCTGTTTGGTATCTATTTCTCAGAAGTCCAGACCAACACA
Source organism: Protopterus annectens (assembly GCF_019279795.1). Taxonomy (NCBI): domain Eukaryota; kingdom Metazoa; phylum Chordata; order Ceratodontiformes; family Protopteridae; genus Protopterus; species Protopterus annectens. The sequence goes on along the minus strand of NC_056746.1, from coordinate 441,933,734 downwards.
AAGGGACACTGGCTGACAAAGTTCACAGATGATTGCAAGTTGGGAGTCATTATTAACTCCCCAAGTGATGTTGACATCCTACAGAAAGGCCTCACTGAGACCAATGACTTGTGTTAGAACCATGGCCTTAAGCTCAATGCCAAAAAATGTGTCATCATCCCCTTTGGGAAAAAAACAGTTCCCATGAATTACTACATCGATGGTAGTCCACTGAACACAGAAGGCATTATAAGAGATCTAGGAACACAGGTTCACAACAACCTCTCTTTTGACCATCACATTGCCACTGTGGTCAGAAAGTCCTTCTATGTGGCACATCTCATTACTAAGGGTTTTGCATCCAGGAAGAAAGATGTCATTGTCTCCCTCTACTCTTCCCGCATTAGGCCAGTCATCGAGTACAATGCCCCATTTGACATGTGCCTCATTAGACACCTGCAACAACTGGAAAGGCTGCAAAAGTACCTCTCAAAGAGGATACTAGGCCTTAAACACTTGTCCTATATGGACAGACTCAAAAATCTCCAATTATTCTCTGTCTCATTTTGCCTACTTAGAGGCAATCTCTGCTTCACTTACAAAGTCCTGTTTGATCCAGCTCTGTTAGAAATGCTACATCTAAAGAAATCCCAATCCCTCTACACCACATGTTCCAGAGACCTCAACCTCATTACCACAATCAATAGAACATGCTGGAGGGACAGGTTCATAACCCAGAGACTCCCCATGCTATGGAATAGACTTCCCATACATGTCAAACAGAGCACCTCACCAGCCCTCTTCAAGAGAAATCTTGACGAGTGGTTGGGAAATAGAAAATTCACCCTGGGGATCACTCCAGTGGCTCTACTTGACAGAAGCACTAGGAACTAAGGTTGGGTGGCATGATGCCAGTGTAATCCTATGGGCTAGGCTTGTAAAGGCTCCAGGGCCATTAGCCTAGTGCACACCTATGAACCTATGACAGAAAACCTGTATGGAGGCTGAGGTTGAACAGTGTTGTTAGGGGTGTGGCTAAATCATGCTTCATGCTATTTAAGATGCATCCAGGGATATTGTCAGGACCCACCGATGTAGTATTTTTAGCTATTGATAGCACTTTTAGAACTTGGCCTTGTATGATAGCTGAAGATGAGCCAATTTCAGGTATGCCTTGAGGGAAAGATTGAGGAGAGAGAGAGAGAGAGACTGGTAAAGTTAGAGCTAAATTTATTGGCCAGTAGGTTTTCTTCACCCTCAGTGTAACTAACAATCAGCTCAGCGCATTGCTGCATTATGCTTTTGAGATTACAGACATAACTAAAAATGCCTTGTGATTGTCTTTTGCTTGAGGAGCTATTTTAGCTTCAAACTTGACTTTGCTGGATCTTATTAAGCTCCTGAATTGTTTGTTTATTTCAATGACAAGAGCCATAACATTCTGGGAATAACTCTTCTTACTTCTGGTCAAAATATTTTCCTTTTATTATAAAGCTTGTGGATATTATGGTTCCACCATGTGGGTTTGTTTATGGGCTTTGCCCTGCACTTATTCTTATAGGGTACGGCTGCAACCATGAAGCTGTATACATGCTGGTATAATGTGTTTTTGCACATTTTACCATATTCAGTCAAGTTAACTGGGATTGGCGGGGGTTTGAAGACTTGCCAATATATCACTTAAGGTAGTTTGTCTTAAATTTCTAAAGGTACCTTCGGTAGAAGGGATCTCTGGTTTCAGTTTTATTTCAAAGGAGACTGATTTACAGCTCAGACCTAACAAGTGATGAAGATGCACATGGAATAGTGCAGCATGCTCCCATATTAATAAGAACAAGATCCAAGATGTGATTTCCCCTAGTGAGTACTCTGATTGATTGTTCCAGGGCATTTGTATCAAACCAAGTAGAGGAATCTCTGGTTGTGCACTAGTGGTCTAAGTTTCCCAGTCTACAGTTGGATAATTTAGATCACCTAGGAAATGGTATTGGGTTTAATACTGTGTGATTCTTACTCCTGTGGATAGACATTGTGGCTTTCTTTTATCATATAGCTAATATATGGTATGGGACCTTTCTGATGGCTATATGGACATGGAGAAGCTCTAGTCCATCATACTGCTTTACCAGCCTTGGTGTGAATCTCTTTTGAATGTAGACTGATACACCTCCACCTTTTTTCCCCCTTCCACACAGTAGCTGGTCTGAACATGTGGAATGTATTATAACCCAGCACATTCAGAGTGCTCTCCACTATTCTAAGCAATGTCTCAGTCACTACACAGATGTCAATGTCTTCCAGAGTAAGACATTTTTATTTTTTATTTTTATTTTACATTTGTTAACCGGGAGAGTCCGACTGGACGCAGGTCCATTTTCAGTGGAGGCCCGGGAGAAAAGCTCCAAGTTAGTTAATTTACAAGTTGGTTAAATCATTTGTTTTTTTTTTTTTCTGCTTGTAATTCATTTATATTTATTTTTATTTTACATGCTTATAGAGAGTAGAGTTTCTTGTTCAGGCTCCTAGCATTGATCTGTAACACCTTCATATTTCCTTTGTTTGTTTCATTATGTTATCGCATATAATGTTCTATTACATATTTTATTATATTTTTAACTACATGTTTGTACAGGGTTTCTGTAAATAATTCTGCATAGGTAGCTGTGTTCTTGAGGTTTGGGTGATGTGTGAATTTTGACAGACTGTTGCTTAATAGGTTGTAGATTCCTTTAGGATAGTTCCTAACTGTTATGGGTTTAGTTGGGTTTTCTAGTTTGATTTTTATGTCGAGAGAGACAGTTCTGTTGTCTGACCTTACTAATGAGGATGTTACACTGGTGGGGGGAGGGGCATGTCGGTGAGTACTATGTTGAATTTGTTTGATCCTTTAGACGGAGTATCACAATCTGGTCCAAGGTGTGTGTTGTTAAAGTCCAGGAAACATTGTGCCTTTGAGTTAGAGGCAGTGTATATTTTATAGACTATAACGGGTTAGTTAAAGTCTCTCATGAATAGGGTATTTGGTTGGATGGTGAGTGCATCTAGTAGGTGTAGATAAGAGTTGTGATCTTTGTGGATCATAAATGATGACCTGTAGCTGGCAAGGACATGGTAGGTTACTTTGTCTGTGGAGACTTGTACGTGGATGAACTCCAAGACATCATTCTGTTTAATCAACCTGGAGTTGTAGTTGTTGCTAATGTAAATCAAGACACCTCCACTTTTAGCCCCTGGCTGTGCTGCTATTGGTCTAAATGTATGAAGGCACTGTGGCCTTCCACTGCTGGAGTGCTTTCTGTGCCTTTAAACCAAGTCTCAGTAACAGGACAGATATCTAAATTCTCCAGAGTGAGGACAGAATTTCTTGTGTAGGTTCCTCACATTGAACAGTTACACCTTAAGGTATTTTGTTTTGTTTTTTTTTGTGTTATGTTGGTTGCTTGCTTATTTTGACATTGCCCAAAAAGGCACTAAGGCAACAGATAAAGTTTTAGACAAGATCCGAAAGCCCAGGAGGGACATTTGCAGACCATACTCAACAAAGCAATGTTGCCTGTTGACCATATCCTCCCATGCTGATAGACAATGGATCCACTTGAAGTGACACCAGAAACTAAACAATTATTAAAATCAATTAGTTTCTGTTCAGACTGTGGCATTTTCCTTGGTGAAGTTAGAATGCGGCTAAGTGCAAGGTCTGTGACACATATTCAGAGAGATCCATAATGTCTCTTTTCATATAAAACTGTGAGGTATGTATCAGGTTATTTGCACCCACATGGACTATGATAAAATCATTGGTATCTGTGGTTCAGTGATTTTAGTGTGAGTGTAATATTATGGATCCTAACTCCAGTTAAGCAACTAACCATTATCTTCTTGTTCAGCCTGATGAGAGGGGCATCTGTATGTCATACAATAGAATCCCCTATGAAAATAGTACTAGGTAAAATGCTTGGCTGGCTTGTGGGCTTTGTTCTTGGGGGATCATTGAGTTTGGGCTTATGTGTGGTGTTAGGTGTTGCTTTTGGTGTGTTCTTTAGTGATTGCTGAGGATAGGTGCTGCCGCTTGATGGCTTAGGAGGTCTTTGTGGTATAAAGAGGTTTCTTTTAAGTGCCTCAGAATAAGAATGTATGTGTCTGGTGAGCAGCATGTGTGAAAGTTGTAGTGTGTGTTCTTTACAACCTTGTTTTTAAACATGAAGTTATGTATGCAAATCTCTTGTAGACTGTGTCAGTTTCTTAAGGGTTAAAGGATTGTCTGAGTATCTGATAATTGCTACATTGTCTCAGGATTCCCATATAGATTCATAGTTATATACTAGGTTAATCGCCACCAGGGTCTTTATAAGCCCATGCATGCAATCCAACCAAATTGTGTCCCTTTTGCATCATGGGCATTTATTATGATTGGGTATGTTAGTTATCAAGTTTCTAGATGTTATGTGGTGGTGGGGTAATGTTGGTTTGGGCATTACTGTCTGCATCTGTCTAGCAAAGATATGGAGGCCGACCCGGAGTGGCTTTCCAATTTCCAGTCCATTGTCAAGCTTACATTTAGTTAGGGTTAGTGATGGACTCCGCTTCACATGGATGGGGAACCTGTTCCAGAGCATATCTGTGTTGCCACCATGCCTTATTAAAGTTAGAAGCATAACTTAAATCCTTGGATCTAGTGGTTCTGATGCTGTTCATTTTGTGGATGGGCAAAAGTTTCCTCAGAGATGGATCCGAGGATGTTTCTTATGCCAGGCATAAATTGCATGTCAGTAATCTGTAGGAGACAAAATATAGAGATAAGGACTTTAAAGCAATCCATATAGGACAATGTATTTGTATTCTGGATTCTCCTGATAAGGAACCTTTGTGGATGTTCCAATTGTTGCTTATAGTTGGTCAAATGCATGCCAAAGGGGGCAATATACTCAATAATGGGTCTGCTCAGAGCTGAATAAATTATTTGTGATTTGGTCACTGGCACTATGACTTTCTTGGACCTGCTTGCCGTGCCCTTATTTATAAATTGAGTGGCAAAGAATGATTTTCTTACTACCTTGGGTACATGTTGGTCAAAGGCCAGATTACAGTCTACATATATTCATATATCCCTAACTACTGAATCAGCTCTTAGAGGTGTCTTATTGATGGAGTTATTGGTCTGGGAGGCATTTTTCCCAAAAGACACTATAGTGCATTTATTGGCATTGAGTTTTAGTCTGTGACTTTGGCACCAGTCATTTGTCTGTGTTAGACCCTCTTGTAAGATGCTTGTGTCATGGGGGAATCTATCATAGTTCTCACTTTGCAGTCATTTGTGAACTTGGTCAGCCAAAGTCCCTTGACATTACGTTTTACCTCTGAGAAGTAGATATCAAATAGGATGGGTCCCAGCATGAAGCCCCAGGTATCCTGCTGGTGACTGGTCTGTTAGTGGAGGTAATATCTCTAGTCCTGACTTCCTGAGTCCTATCTGTAAGGCACCTGGCCATCCAGTGAGTTTTGTAGGGGGTTTTGCCTACTTCAGCCAGTTTGTCAGCTATACTTGAGTGGGGTATTGTATCGTATGCCTTTGCCAGGTCCAAGTTGGTACAAAGAAGTCCACCAGGTTTAGTATGCATGATCTTCCCTTCACAAAGCCAAACTGGGTTGGGTCCAGTGTCTGAAGATCACCTATGTCTTTGTTGATCATTTCTATGATAAATCATGTTTTTATCTATTTTGAAGGCATACCAGGATATTGTTGGGGCCCAGGTAGGCTGTGTTTTTGGCCTTAGTGAGCGCTGCCACAACCTATTCCCTGTTAATAGTTGAGGGGAGGTTATCCTTGTAGGTACTTCATGGATGGAGGCAGAGGGGCATGTGAGGTTAACTTTGAGCTGAATTTGCTATGTCAGTTTGGTCAGTGAAGGTAGTGCCATTGACCATCAGTTCAGTACACTGATGTATGCTGCCTTTGAGGTTTCAGGCATAGCTGTACAAGGCCTTATGGTTATCGTCAGCCTGTGAGGCTATCTTGACTTCATAACTGGCCTTGTTGGACTTAATTAGTCTTCTTAGTTTTTGATTAATTTTAATTAGGGAGTTCCTGTCATTATAGTAGTTGCTTTTCCTGAGTTTAGCCATGACTTTTCTTTTGCTATATATTCTGTTAAGGTTTGGATTCCATGTGTGGTTTGCTATTAGAATTTGTTTTGAGCTTACTTTTAGTTGGTACAGCAGCCTTTATACAGCCATTTACATTTTGTACAGGGTTTTTGTGAATAATTCCAGATAGGTTGTTATGAACTCGGGGTTTGGAGGGGCACTGTATTTTCATAAACTATCACTTAATAGGTGAAGTTTGCTTTGGAATAGCTCCTAACTGTTACAGGGTTTGTTGGGGCTACCTATTTGATATTTATTTTGAAAGAGACAGCTTTGTTGTCCAATCTCACGAGTGAGGATGTGACATTGTAGGGGTGGGGAGTGCAGTACTCTTCAATATTGGTGAGTACCAGGCCCAGTATGTTTGAACCTCTGGTGGATGTGTACACTACCTGGTCAAGTGTATTTGTGTTAATAAAGCCCAGGAATGTCTGTGAGTATGAGACAGTGTATGTTTTCCAGTCTATAGAAGAATAGATTTAAACCATGTTTTGGTAACAGCACAGATGTCTATATTCTCAATAGGTTTGTCAATTTGGAATTGCCTAAAAAAGGTTTAAGGGGGTTGGATAATGTTTTGGCCAATATTCAGAAACCTAGGGGAGACATGTTCAATATATTCCTTTGCAAAGCAATGTGGTCTGTTAACCATGTCCTCCTATGCTGACAAATCTTGAAGTCACTCATTTTTTGTTCATACTGTCAGGACTGACCTTAGGTCAACTGGTGTCCTAGGCAAAAGGGCTCCACATCACCACCCCATACCACCCGGTGCCCCCATCCCGGTCCACCTACACCAAATAAATACTGGAAAGCACCCCTGCTTGAGCGATGCCCTAGGCAGCCACCTAGTTGTCCTATGTCTAAGGCCAGCTATGCATACTGTGGCATCATCCTTGGTGAAGGTAGAATGCTGCTCAGTTACTAAGCACATACCAACCTGAGACACATAGTCTGAGAGATCCTTAGTGTCTGTCTTCATACAGTCCAGGGAAGTACTTCCCAGGTCATTAACTCCCACATGGACTATGATAAAATCATACTGGCCCCTGTGGTGTAGTGACTTGAATGCATGTGTAACTTGGTGAACTCTAGCTCTAGATAAGCAACTAACCATTACCTTCTGCTTGTTCAGTCTGGTGAGTGGTGCATCTGTGTATCATACAATGGAGTCCCCTATTACAAGAGCTTTTTCTAATGTATTGGCCTGTCTTATATGCATTTGGTTTAATGGTGAGTGCCTTCAGTAGGTCTAGGTGCAAGCTATGGGACTCTAGGGGGAATAAAGGTTACGGTATGGAACTTTGTCTATAGTGATTCGCATGTGGATAAATTCCAGATCATCATCCTGTTTAACCAACGTAGAGTTATGCTTCTTGCTAATAAACACTGAGACTCCTCCACCTTTTGTCCCCATCTGTGCAGCTGATGGTCTAAATGTGTGGAAGGCAATGAAGCCTTGCACTGCCAGAGTACTTTCTGCAGATTTAAACCATGTATTGGTTATCACAGATATCTATATTCTCCAGAGTGAGGAGGGCTTGTAGGGTGTGAAGTTTCTTGTTTAGGCTCCTAGCACTGAGCAGTAATGCGTTTAGGTTTATTTGTGTTTTATTTGCTATGTCAGAAGTTTGTCAATTTGGCATTACCTAAAACAGGCTGCAAGGGGGATGGATAATGTTTTGACCAATACTCAGAAGCCTACAATCATACTGGTACCTGTGGTGTAATGACTTGAGTGCATGTGTAACTTGATGGATCCTGGCTGCAGATAAACAACTAACCAATATCTTCTACTTGTTCAGTTTGGTGAGTGGGGCATCTGTGTGTCATACAATGGAGTTCACTATGGGTAATGTGTTGGCTTGCCTTATGGTCTTTAACCTTTTGGTTCTACTGAGTGTAGGAGTATGTGTGGTGATTGGTGCTGCTTTTGGTGAGTGCTTTACAGATTGATGAAGAAAGGCTTCATAGGCTTATGAGGTCTTTGATGTTTGGGAAAATTGCTTTTTAGTTCCTCAGCATAATTCGGTCCATGTATGTGGATAATGTAGAGTGTGTGTGTTCTTGACAACATTGATTGTATGTGAGATGTTTGACTCCAGTGAGCTACCAAGATGGCTGCATAGACATTTGGAAATTGCAAATCCATGTTATCAGGATCTGTATTAAGGCTGGGCTATTATGGTTTAGGGACTTGGTTTTGCAGGGTCACCTGAGTGGTGTCTAGGGTTAAGGCTTAATGTTAGATAGAGCAATGAGCTACACGCACTCAGGTCACTCCACAACAAGTACAAATATGACTCTGTCATTGTCCATGTTGGTGTGAATGACCTGAGATATACCTCCCTGGACTACATGAAAAGAGACATGGAAGAGCTCTACGGTCTTGCAGCCCAGGCAGGTATGACCCTAACCCTGAGTAGCATCCTACCATTTCCCAGAATGATACTGCAGTACAAGGATAAAATGACTGACTTCAACAATTGGCTAAGCTTCTGGTGTCATTCTAAGGGGATCCAGTATCTGTCTGCCTGGGACGAAATGGTCGACAGACCAAGATGCTTTGCCAGAGATGGCCTGCACCTGTCACTGCTGGGATTCCTGATACTGGCTAAGGCTCTTGCTGCTCCTATAGTGCCTTTTTTAGGCAAGGTTCAAATGACAAATTCACCACCATAACAGGAACAGGCAAGCAAAAACGGAGGGTAATGCTACTCAATGCTAGGTCTAAATCTCAAAATGTATTCCCTTGAGGCACTCCTTAAAATGGAGAACATCAATATCTGTGCAGTGACTGAGACCTGGTTCAAGGCTCCAGAAAGCACCCCTGCATTACCAGGCTATAACGCATACCATACTTTTCAGCCACCTAACCTGGACCGGAACACCAAAGGTAGAGGTGTGTCCATATTCATTAAGGATAGCCACAACTCCAGGCTAGTTGCTCAGCATAATGCATCTGAGGTTATCCAAGTGCAACTAACTTTGGGCAAAACTACAATCCAAATTGAAGCTTGCTACAGATCCCCCACCATGCCCCAGGATTCCCACTCCTCTTTTCTTGATATACTGGAAAATATTAGGGTTCAACCAAACACCCTAATAATGAGCGATTTCAACTACCCCACCATTAACTGAGAAAACTACTCATGTACCAACTCCTTCACTCAATGCTTTCTGGAATTCATAAATTCTAATGCCCTGGATTAACTTATCCACCCCCACCAGGAGCAACAATATCCTAGACCTAGTCATTACCAACATGAGTGACCAGTGTTCCACACCTGAAGTCAACTACTCATTGATCAGATCCGACCATAAGCTAATCAACCTAGATATCCACATCCTGCCCCCACCCCCATTAAGGAAATCATGGTAAAAAATTTCTCCAAAGCCAACTTCATGCTTCTTAAGACAGAAGTGCCGAACTTCATGGCACACATGCAGATGGACAATACAGTTACGACTGCTGAATCCTACACAGATGCACTTTATAAGCACTTACACAAGTGCATGGATCATGCTATCCCAAACAGAACCAATACACTATCCTCCAGAAAAAGGAAGCCAATCTGGTGGTCCCATGCCATAAACAAACTCTACAACAGAAGGAAGAAACTGTTGCAAAAGAGAGTGAAATTCCATGAGTGGAGGAGTTCCCTGGTCAGCCTCTGTAAGAAGCTGAGATCCCTTATAAGATCCTCCAAAGTTAGCTACAAAAACAAAATCACCACTGATTTTAGGGACAACCACAAAGCATTCTACAGCTATGTCAAGCATCTCAATGGCAACACCAGCACAACAGTATGAAAATTACAGGACAAACTGATATTGCCAATGTCCTGGCAGATAGGTTGAGTGCTAACTTTACCCTGCTCTCACCCCCTAAATGGCCCATATCTGTACAGCAAAAATGCAGAGTCCCTGTAATCACAACTATGCAGGTTAAAGCTGCACTCTCTAAAGCCAAAAACACAGCATCCATGGGACTGGACAACATCCAAGGCTGTGTTTTACATGAACTTCAGAACGAACTGACTCCCCACTTAAGCACCATGTTCAATAATAGCCTTGCATCAGGCTTTGTGCCCACTGAATGCTGAACAACAACAGTTATCCCACTCCACAAAGGGGGAGCCACCAGTGATCCCGAGAACTATCGACCTATTAGCCTGACAAGCCTGGTCTGCAAGGCCATGGAATGTATCATCATCATGGAACTCATAAACAAAGACATTGGTAATCTCCAAACTCTGGAACCCACCCAGTTCAGGTTTGTGAAAGGCCGATCATGCCTCCTGAACCTGAGCGACTTCTTTGAGGCAGTCATCAAAGCCGTAGATGAGGGTAAGGTGGTTCACACAGCATAACTTGACCTCGCCAAGGCTTGTGACACCATCCCCCATTCTGGAATTATAGCTAAACTCACTAAACTAGGTATAAATCCCTATGTCACAAGATGGGTTGCCAACTGGCTCACTGACAGAACCCACACTGTAAAAGTTGCAGACTCCAAATCTAACCTGAAAGCAGTGACAAGTGGAGTACCACAGGGTTCCGTTCTGGGACCTCTCCTGTTTGGTATCTACTTCTCTGAAGTACAGGCTAACACAGAAGGTCTCTGGCTAATGAAGTTCGCAGATGACTGCAAACTAGGAGCCATAGTCAAGTCCCCAAATGATGTGGACATCTTACAGAAGGGCCTCGCTGAGACAGCTGCCTGGTGTCAGAGCCATGGCTTCAAGCTCAATGCCACAAAGTGCAGTGTCATCCCCTTTTGTAAAAACTCCGTACCCATGGACTACCACATAGGCAGCAATCTACTTAATACTGAATGCATGATAAGAGACTTTGGGTCCCAGGTGGACAGTAATCTCTCCTTTGATAGTCACATCACCACAGTAGTCAGGAAGTCTTTCTATGTGGCACACCTCATCATAAAAGGGTTCTCATTCAGGAAAAAAGAGGTCATTGTTCCCCTCTACTCGACACTCATTAGGCCCTTTAGAGAGTACAATGCACCTTTTGGAATGTACCTCACAAGACATCTGCAGCAGCTGGAAAGGCCACAAAAGTACCTCACAAAGAGGATTACGGGCCTCAAACAGATGCCCTACACTAACCACCTCAAAAGACTCCAGCATTACTCTGTAGCATATTGCCTACTCCAAGGTGATCTATGCCTAACATATAAAGCTATATCAAACCCAGAGCTGTTGGACATGCTACACCTAAAGAAATCCCAATTCCTCTGAGCTATATGCTCTAGGGACCTAAACTTTGTCACCACAATAAACAGGACATGCTGGAGGGATAGATTCCTGTCCCAGAGACTTCCCATACTCTGGAACAGGCTACCCATCTATGTCAAGCAAAGTTCTTCATTAGCACTCTTCAAGAAAAATCTTGATGAGTGGATGGGAAATAGGAAATACACCCAGGGAACACTTCTGTGTCTCTGCTCGGTAGGGGCACAGGAAAATCACTTTCTTGGGTGGCATAAGCCAGGGAACCTTGTTGGCTAGTCTTACGTAGGCCCTTGGGCTGATAGCCTAGTACCTACCTATGAACCTATGAACCTATGGAAGTACTGTGCAGCATGCTGCATGCAAATAGCAAGTGGAGGACACTGATTGGTACAGAAGCCATCACCTGATCATGTGCATCACCTACAAAAGCCATGCTGCATTCTATTCCAAGCAGTTCAATCCATTTACTGGAGAGATAGAGTGAGAGAGAGAGAGAGAGAGAGAGAGAGAAAGAAAACAGATCCACAACTAAAACCAGAACCACAACCACACCAAAAACAGAAACAAAGGAAGCAGGCTAAGGCCATAGCCAATGAGAAAAAAAAACCTCCTACAAAGACACCATCCACAACAGACCTCATTCCCACCACAGGTATGTGAAGTATATATGCATGTAATTGACGGTAGTACTTGGTCCATAATACTGGGGTAGATTATGTGGAATGATGTATATGTGCCATCAGGTATTGCTGTTGTAATGATGTTCAGCTGAACATCTGCTAGGGACATTAGAGTCTATCCCTGTGGCTAGTGGGCCATACCCATCAACTGTGCAAAGCAGCACCAACTGACAAGATGTAAGCCAACATAGTGTGTGGTGTGTAATGGAAAGGATGTATATTACTGTGGCCAATAGCTGGTGGTGGAAGTAATGCCATAATGATGGACACGTGGGTTCCAAAGCCCACCACTTGAAGGACACTCAGGTTAACATGTATTGTAGCATGCTGAAATGCCAAAGGTGTGTAATAGGCTTACTTGCAATCTTTCCCTATATATGCCCCCCTAATGTTAGGCTGTGTCCATATGTGACACCTGTCTGTGCTGTAGCAAGGCAGAACAGTGCAGCTTTGCAAGAAGGATTGTTAGAGATTGTGGACCTGATGTCTGAATGTACCCCATATATAGGTATGTAAATGTGTATATATATATATATATATATATATATATATATATATATATATATATATATATATATATATATATATATATATATATATATATATATATATATATATACATAAACATTTTGTCTATCAAGTTGTAGGATGTTATATCCAGGGTGGGTCCCACATGTAATGTGGCCGGGTAATATGGCCAGATAAGTTGGGAGAGGTGGTTCTGCTGGAAACTATTCCCTAAACATGCTATTGTGTCACTGTTATAGAACATATATGGGTAGTAATAGTCCACACAATCCGGAACATGTCCAACAGCATGCATAGACAAACCCAATAACACAGAATGACAGATGCGCAGCAATAACATAGCAAGCATACCTCATGCATATATGGAACCATAGTGGCTCTGACAATGGCATGCAGGTGAAATAGTACGTAACAGGCCAGCAATGATAGTGTCCACACAAGGAACATGGCTACAAACACATAGCACAAAGTGTGGTACAATACAATATATGTCCCAATGGTAGGTAAGCTGTAGCCATACCTATTGAGTTGTGTGAACAGTTTGTTGTCGCTGATATGATGGGGGGGGGGTGACAGAGATGTGTATTAAGAACTATGGTAGCCATGCTGTATGAGTTGCTCAGATCTGTTTCCATCTTTGTCTTTCAGGCAAGATGTCCCATGGCTGTCTACCCATGTATTCAGCGGCGGAAAATGAATTTTTGTTGTACCACCTAATACAGCACTATCTGGTTCTGTTTGGCAGGGCCACCCATGAGCATCAAGAGCGGACTGCCCTGTGGAATGATCTAGTACCCAGGGTCAATGATGTCGGCCTGCATAACCGCAGTTATGAGCAGGTCCGTTATCATTGTTCTGACCTGCTTCGCAATGCCTGTCAGCATGCTGCTGCAATGCAGGGGGAATCACCTCAAAACAGGGGGGGGGTCATGCCATCCATCTCCCCCTGACATGTGTTGAGGAGCTCCTTGCCAGTCTCGTGGCACCTACCCACCGGCACACCCAACAAATGGCAGAGACCATTGTGGAGGTGGGTGCTACCCACACACCAGTTGAGGAGCATGCAGGTAAGGCCACAGGGCACATCAGTTGACCATTATTGCGTATGCATCTGCATCTGTACAGGTAGATCATGCATATGTGAGATGTCATATATATATATATATATATATATATATATATATATATATATATATATATATATATATATATATATATATATATATATATATAGAGTCTGTTGCTGCGTAGTTGTAATAAACAGATGTGCATAAGCAGTAGCATTGTGGACTTGTACTGTTGATGTACTGTAATGCTGCACCCACCCTGTAGCAATGCCACAGCTGTGGCCACTGACATTACATCTCTCACACTCTTATGTAGGTCCCTCTGGCATACCACCAAGGCAGCAGCCTGTAGCTGGTGAGTATGGTTTATGCTGATGCTTGCCAATACACTGGACATGTAATGGCTATGGTATATTCCATGCATACATCTAACACACCTACCCATAATGTATGCCATACTTGTTCATGTATTGTTGCTGTTACATGTACTGCATCACAGTGGTGACCATGATGGGGTATTTGAAGGGTATGTCAGACACCTGCAAGATAACTAACCTCCTGTCATTGCAAAATGTGTCCACAGGGATGAACATAATGGTAGGACACATGGCCTACAGTAGGGACATGTGTGAAACATCACCCTTATACAGTGCAACAACAGTGCATATACCAGTATTACAATGGCAAGTGTTACAGATCTACACTATGGCATAACATAATAATATGGTCCACATTATTAGCTGGGACTAGGCTGTAACACGTGGTGTTCAGTGTATGAGAAACTACAAACTGACACACATGTGTAGGCCATACTTGTCAAGCATCTGCAAAAAGGCTGAAGGTGGGGAGGTTGTGTCAGCATGACACACCAGTGAACTGCAGCAGGGATCCTAAGGATGCTAAGAAGGGCTGTATCTGCACACAGTCAGGTTCAGGAACTGTGGCAGATGTAACCCTACCCCCACAGCAATAGTGACAGCAGTGTGAGCACTGGTGATGTGCACATGAGTAGACCTTGCGATCATGCAGAGTTAGGGGACATGTGTAGGGCAGACTGACCATATACTGGAAAATGCAGAAGGTCCATGCTAGTATACCCCTGACAGGAATAGTGACTGCTGTAGTACACATAACAATAGGTGCAACAAACCGTCATGATAAGGGTGTGCACACATATGCACCAATGGAGTGTATGCATTGCGGTCAACATCTGCACACCTAACATGTTTCTTAGACACTGCATGTGAATGTACAGGATATATGTCACATATCAGGCTCATGTACTGTTAATATATGCAGTGATGTGGTCCCACGGCAGATCAAGGAAGAATGCATCATATCAATAAGTGTGTGTACACTCCCCATAGTCATGGTACGGTCTGATGGTTGTTAGTGTAATAGTATTGAATTGGTCATACATGCACCGCTGATGTTGAGATCTGTAAATCAAACAACAGGCATTCACAAATGACATCTGTCCACATATCATCCCAGGTATGTGTCACCAAAAAACATAGGGGCTGTGAGCATTAGAGCAGACATAACTGACACAGTAATACACATTCAGCAATGGTTTGTACACCTGTGAGGTTTGGTGCACAGTACACGTCAGGGTGCAGAACAGGTGCACAACAATACTGTGTACATGGGTGCAGTGTTTTCCAGGGGAAGAGGCATCACCTACTAACATAGCCCATGCATCACACACATGTATACTGTTGCTGGCATGGATTGACTATAGCTGCACTGCATGCTGTTGAGTACCATATCTTATACATGTTGACAGATGGGTAATGGGAGGACTGTGTGTACTATCTTTGTACAACCTCACCTGTGTGCATGTGTGTGTGTGTGTGTGTGTGTGTGTGTGTGTGTGTGTGTGTGTGTGTGTGTGTGTGTGTGTGTGTGTGTGTGTGTGTGTGTGTGTGTGTGTGTGGGGGGTATTTTATCTGTATGTGCAATCTGGTGGTGTGTGGGTGGGGGGTTATTTTGTCTGTAAGTCCAATCTGGTGGAGTGAAGGGGTGGGTTGATGCATGTAGGATGTGTGTGTATGTGTGTGTGTGTTTGTGTGGGTGTCTATGTATGCACATGCGTGATTGTGCGGTTGTTCATACAGCAGTACTTCCCTTTGAGATCATGCAGTACATGGACATGGACTGACACATGAGACATCAGGAATACTTGTCTGATATGTAATCACAGGACAGCTGATAGTATAAGATCTGAAGCATGGAACATGCATTGGAAGGGAAAGTAGACACCAGGTATACCCTTAATATTGCAATCAGCAGAGAGCTGAATGACTACCCACGTATGCAGCACTACAGATGCATTGGGGAATTACTAGACAATACCAGGGAGTGTATCCATATATTGCTGTTGTCCACATGATAGGTTGATTGAGCAGCAGATCTGGCATGTACTGAGCAATACTTACACATGACACTCCAGTGCATGACATTATGGAGTGAATGTAGTAGCCCCTAACATATAGGAGCCATGCTCATGATGTCCAGACATACACAGGGTGAACACTGGATGACAGCAGTGACGCCATGTAAAACCTACTCCACGCAAGTCAAGGAGGTAATGGAGTAACAGGTTTTGTGTTGTGATCACTAGTCTAGGCATTTAGAGAAATGCTACGTTAATGAGTGGTATTAATGAATGTATGTTACCAAGTGTGATGCAGGATGGGGGACATATGTGAATAAACGTGGGATTAACTGTAAATCAGGGACAGGTAGGTATTAAGGTGAAGTGTGTGTGTGTGTGTGTGTGTGTGTGTGTGTGTGTGTGTGTGTGTGTGTGTGTGTGTGTGTGTGGATGGAGTTTCAAGCCATGGTGTTTCTAGCAGCCTGACCCAAGAACAAGAACTGGAGGACATGAGTGTCCTTCATGATGATTTTTGTGATTTGGACACTTGTGTTGAACTTTTTGACCAAGAGAGTTTTGAAACAGGCCATGAGTTTGAACACAGTAGCAACAGTTATACTGTTGTATTTAACCACCAAAAATATTTTGCTGTTTACAACTATTCTAAGTTATGTATTGAGGAGACTATGGCTGATTTGCTCCCAAAATGAATGACTTTTGTTCCAGCTAGAAAGTTTAATGTCGTTGATACAATTGTTGATTTCAAAATGAATTTGAGAAAGTTGAATCTGACCTTATTGTATGAGAAAAAAACACAGGTAGATACTTACAATAGCATTTTTAGAATTAGTTCCACATAAACCCCCCCTTGCATCCTAAGATCGCAATATATGAAAAACGGTGTAAGTTAGATCTTTATAATCTGAATAAGAATAATTACAAGGGAGTTCAAAGTTCAATGAATATTAACCAGTTAGAATGTAACAGCTTGGAATTCTTACAGAAGCAGGATGTTAGAGTCAAGAAACCAGACAAAGGGGGTGGTGTGGTAGTTATGGATCTTTCCATGTACACTGACAAAATTCTAAGTATTCTTGACACTGAGAGTTATAGGGAGGTTTCCCTTAATTAGATAAATGGGACATACAAGAAAATGTATGGCCAATTAAATGACACATTCTTGGAGAGAAGACTTGATATCTCTTTTTTTTATTCAGATAATTTTTATTTAGATATGAAATAAACAACAAATGAATACTTAATACAATGTGTTATCATATTACTTAATAAATTAACTATATACACATTTACATTCAGCCTGATATATGAAAAATAAATGATAAGTTATACAGAAGTAGATAAATTAATCTTAAGAAATAATTATTTCAAGAGGAGGTTAGATCCATTTGTAAAGTGTCAATCAATGTTAAATCTTTTTTCCAAGGATTATTAGATAATGGCATAGGAAACATTCTTAATTCCTTGGTTTTAACTTCCATTAAGGCCGTCCTCTTCAATAAACACAGAACATCTTCTCTGCCAGGTACTATGGTAGAATTCCATCTCTTTGTTATGCATTTCCTAGCAATAGCTAGTATTGTCCAAAGTAAATAGAGGTTAGTTCTAGTTAAAATAAAACCTTCAGTTATGTTCAGTAGTATTAAAGCTTTGGTCATAACAAAATTATCTGTATAAATTGCCTGCATAAAATTATTAACATTTTCCCAAAAGGGGTTGATTTTTATACATTCGTGGAAAATGTGAGACCAATCAGCTTTATCAATCTGTTGACATCTCCAACAAACCCCATTACTAGAAGGATTGATTTTTGAAACTTTATCAGGAGTTAAGAAGGATCTATGGAGGAATTTCCAGGTAAATGATCTCCAATAATGAGAACAAGAGGTCAATTTTACTGAGAGAAATATATCTGCTTTATTTTCTGGTGTTAATTCAGTCAAATATCCTTTAGTCATAAACTGCCAATATGATGGTTTGAGTAATGTCTTGTAGTTTTTTATTAGGTTATATAAGTATGAAGTTCCATTTTTCATATTCTCATTATTATATATAATTCCAAACAGTCTGAATATGAATTTAGGTGGGGTTGAGAAAAAATATTCATTATCCTACATAGATCCTTGGAGTATGTCAATATATTCTGAAGTATTAACCATTCATGAGAATTTAATTCATAAGTTGACATCATATATTGTATATCTAATACTTGTTGATTTTTTTATACAATGCAACCAACAAATTATTTTTTTTTCTGTTCCCAAGAGATGAATATGTCCCTATGAATTCTATCTGGAAAGTTTTTAGTAATACTGAAGGGAATTAGTGTAGTGAACCAGAGTTTTAAATCCATATTTATATTTATAAATTTCATAAAATGATCAAATAAATTATTTATTACATGTGACCTAGTTATTTAGTTATATTATATTGCAAATGTAAAATCAATGAGTACCATAATATATTATCTTTATCCTTTGTAATAGTATTTGTAAGTAATTTGTTTTAATTTATTATTATAGTTGTATGCAACATTTTCCAGTTGGAGATATAACTAGAACTAATCCATTCAATCACTTTTTTAGGTAGAGTAGCTTTTATATATGATTCAATGTCCAGAACATTTATTCCTCCCTGATCCCATTGTCTAATATGATGGGCATATGCAATTTTATTTCTTTTAGGATACCATAAGAACCTTAGGAGTATTGCTGTTATTTTCTTAAGATAGGTTTTCTCAGCAATTAACAAAGTAGCTTGCACTACATACAAAATTTGGGGAAGAAGAACCATTTTAATCAGCTGTAGTCTATCTTCGAAAACTATGAATAGGTTCTTATATTTGAACACTAGAGAATGTATTGTATCCATGACCTTTTCATAGTTAATATTCATTATATATTGTATATTCTTACACAGAATTATCCCAGGTATATTAAAGTTACTACTTGTTCACCTATGATATGATTATTGTCTATTTGTATACCATTCTTCTTATTTAATAATAAATATTTAGATTTTTGGTTATTAAAACTAAGACCTGAGATCTTATGAAATTTCTATATCAAAAGATCTAGTTCAGCTAAGACTTCTTTAGAATTCAATAGTGTAAAAAGTATATTGTCAGCGAAGAGCATGATCTTAGAATTATTTTGTCTAAATATATTTATTCCTTTTATCTTCGCATTATTTCATATTAATATAGCCAATAGCTCTATAGCCAATGCAAATAAGATGGGTGACATAGGGCAACCCTGTTTAGTACCTCTTGTAATTTGTATAGCCTCTAAGGTGAAGGGTCCTATTTTTATATAAGCTAAGTTGTTTTCATAAACCTTTTTAATGAATGTTATAAAGGAGGGAGGAAAGGCATATGCTTCAAGAATTTTAATTAAAGGATCCCAGTTTAGGGAATTAAATGCTTTTTCAATATCCAGACCTGTTATCAAGGCTTCCATATTTTCTTTATTTAAATAATCAATTAATGTCAATATTCTTTTAATGTTGTCATGTACGTGTCTATTTTGAATAAACCCAGTTTGGTCATTGGTGATTATTTCATTCATTTGTTTTTTCATTCTATTTACCAAGAACGACGTAAATATTTTATAGTCATTATTTAACAATGAAATTGGCCTTTATGAACTACAATGACTAGCTTCTTTATTTTCTTTTAAAATGGGAATGATTAAAGAGTCTCTCCATGAAGAGGGGATTAATGCATGGGTTTGAATTTCAATTAGTGTTTTATGTAGTAATGAGGTTATATTTTTGGGAAATAATTTGTAAATTTCTGAGATTAAACCGTCCATTCCAGGAGATTTACCAGATTTACTTTCTTTGATTTTATCAGTAACTTTGTGTGCAATGAGTTTTTGTAAATTCCTTTGTAAACTTTCAGGGATTGGTTTAATATTAGAAATAATATTTTCTAAGTTGAAATGGTCTGTTGTAATATTCTTACTTTTATAATGATTTCTACAATGACACTTAAAAGCATCTAGTATATCTCCTAGTTCTGACACTTTCTTACCTTTTTCTTTATGTTAGATATTAATAATAGAGTTAGCTTTAGATTGCATTTTAACTTTGGCAGATAAATTATGTAAATGAAAATGTTTTGGGAAAGTAGCATAAGAATTTATCTTTAACCTTTCCAAGGCTAAATTAGTTTTATGATTTATTATTTCTTTATATCTTTTATTGAAGTCTTCTATTTTCTTCTTGTTTTCAATCAAATTAAGGGACTTTTGGGATTTATATAATGTGAGTTTTCTTTGTAGTTCTTGTAGTTCTGATTCCCATTCCTTGATTCCTTTTTTATACCAACCAATTGCCTTCCCATAAATGTAATCTTTAAGTGAATCCCAAACCATTACTATGTTCACTTCTGAGATGTAGTTTATATATATAAAGACATTAAGTTCATTCACGAACCACTGCTTGAATTCTTTTATTTTTGTAATGTACGCAGGAATTCTAGATATAAATGATATTGGTTTAAAATCTATTTGCATTTTTAGAACTAATGAATTGTGATCTGATAGGGGACATGGGATTGTTGAGAAAGAAGTAATTTTTGTTTGAAGATCTTGAGAAATGTATATTTTATCTTTTCTGGTTTGAGTACCAAATCTATAGTCTTGGTGAGAGAATAATAATGAGTTGTTATCTATAACATAACGGTATCTATCAAGTTTAAAGATTCGGACCATCTTTTTAATAGTTTTGCAGTAGCTGTTAAATGTGGAGATTTTTTTATTAGTAGTTTCAGAAGTATTGGTAATACAATTAATATCTCCTACTACTACTAGATTACCTTTAGCTATATGTATAATTTGATCTAGACGATTCTTAACTGTTCACAACCCAATACCAGGAAACCAGTATAGGTTTACTAATGTCCACAATCTATTATTATACTTCAAGATGACTATAGCTATAAGACTGTCATTATCTACATATGTATGTATTACTTCAGGGATTAAGGAATTCTTTCTCCATAAAAGTGTTACTCCCCTCTTCTTAGATTTAAATTTAGAGCATGCTAAGGTCATGTAATCACTTGGGCCCCATATGAAATTATCATTGTTTTTGAAGTGGGTTTCCTGTAGAAGAATTGTTTGGGCTCTATTTAACTTTAGGTATCTTACTAAGTTAGATCTCTTACTTGGACTATTTAGGCCATTAATGTTTAAAGATAATAAATAATGTTCCATATCAAATTATTCTGAAGAAGCAATTGAAGTACCATTACCTTTACCTGGACCATCCCCTCCTCTAATGGTAAAATTATTAATTTGTAAACATTCATCAACCCCAGTAAAGCATGTTATCACTAAATTAATAATCATGTTTAAGTTAGGCTTGGAAAAACTAATTAACGTCCTAAAGTCTAAAGTAAATAATGAAATTAAACTAGTTTGAACATTAATCCCTACCCACCATGGAATGAAATACATTCCTAACCAACAGATAGATACAGCTGAAAAACTATCACTCTAGCTTCCATTTTTCATTCACTAGAGCTCCATATATACAATATTAAATATTAAAGGAGTATATTCACTACATTTATTGTGTTTTAAAAAGTTCATTAGCAGAAAGACTTGTTATATACATTAACAACTATATGCTGTCCATCTGCACTTATAAACATATGAATTCTATTATACTGATCATTAAACTAATGCAATTTGTTTGTATCGACATATGTTTCCATATTGGAAATAATAATCATTTGGTTGAAGCAGACAAGTTATTTAAAATCATAAACACAAAGACTTGTAGCAAGTAACCTAAATTTTGATGATTATTACTTCCTGTAACAGATAAGCATACATTTTCAGATACTGTGCATTCAAGTAAAAGACAGACTATATAAATTAAATCACAACATAATACAACCATTAGTTTTATCATGCTTTAGCAGTCATATAAATTATGCAATGAAAGGCTTTCAAGGAATTGAATGCAGTTATATTTACGAAGTGATTTACAACATAGCACCATGTATATGAGTTTGGATGATTTCAGTATTCTGAATGCATAGTTCACTTAATGATATATTTGTTAAATATATTACAAGTATTAAGCTTTTTTAAGCTTTTTATTCTCATTTATAAGATGAAACTAAGTAAAGATTTCTCTTCTGTTTCCATGAAAGATATGTTCATGCTTAAAAACAAGGAGTGGGCCCATAGCCAAAGAAATCCTTTCCTGCTCATTGCTATGACATTAATAAACATCTCAACAGCTTAAGAAAAGCTTATGACAGTAGATGTAGCTTGTGCGAGCTGCAGTCCTAAAATCTTCATTTTTAAACTCACAAGCTCTTTTTTTCCCGCCCATACATTTCACTGAGAGTATGCAACCAGTTTCATAATTTCCCCTCTTTGCATCTCTATCTCCCTCACGACAAGATAAATATATAATTAACCAAAGGGTCGTTAAGTAATACAACACATACACTGTGGGACAAGCCATCATCCCTCCCCAAGCTAAAACACACAGACCTGTAACCCATGCAAACAAATGAAGACATAGTCTCAAGCCCAGCAGCAAAGCAACATCCTTTCCTTTTACCTATCACACTTATGTCTCATCACAAGAGTGCAGAAGCTCTGCCACCTAATTACATCATTCCCACTCAAAGCAGCCAGGATCCCACGTCACAGCATAGTTCCACATAAAGTACATGTTAGCTGTATTCTGCACTCACCCATAGATCATTTCCTGCAGTCAAATCTACCATTCCTTTAAAAAAAAAACATTTCAGCTTTATCAGCACCACAAATAATAGTCATCTGTTCAGCCGTGGTCGGACAGCTCTTGACAGTAACCAAGACTAGCATCAGTACATTAAAACAAATAAGCTTCACTGTGAAAAGACTTGGACTCAAAACAAGCCCACTTTCCAACATCTTTATTTATGCCAGCTATGAATAAATCAACCCCACATCACTTCAATGTAGACTAACACCCCCGTTGCATTACTTAATTTAATACGGAAGTAATTTGCAGTTTTCAAAGACTTGTCAGGAATACATTCAAACAATTTCATCCAAGTGTCAGAAAGCAGTTTTATCAGATTTAAAGGAATAAAACAATTAGTGACTAGGGTTGATTTCAGCCACAGTAAATATCAATGATAATTCAGTAAAATAAATAGTTAACAAATAAATAAATAAGGGACCAGCAAACTGAGCACTACAGGTTACATGGCATAAATATTAACTTTGATTATACTGAATTGTATTTAGTTACTATGTCAAACAGTCAATCCTTAACATCTGTTTAGAAGTAGGAAAAAGAAAAAAAAAACAAGAGGAACATAGACATGAGACAAAGGGGGAAGAGAAAGAAATGTCAGAAAGAGATGATTTATAACTAATATATATCTAGATTTGTAAGTCATACGTGAAAAGATATAGGAAACATACATTTTCCTGTATATATGTGGTATATCTATGCATGAGCGTAGAGGTTTTAAACATATTAAATCCATTTCAAAGTTTTAATGGTTAGGTTGCAATTGATACTTTGAGAGATTTTACAGATGTTGGTACTTTAGATTCTGTTTTCTGCTTCTTTTTGACATCAGTCCAGGCATTTTTGATCAGTGGTTCTCTTCAAGGACAGGGATGCCCATTCCATATCTTCTAAAATGGTTATGATGTTGTTTTTGATGAATTGTAGGGCTTCTTCCAGAGTGTTGAAGGTTCTCATCTCACTTAGGTTCAGCATCTTTATTCTTGCAGGGAAGGCTATTTGAGCTTTAATATTATTCTGTTTTAGGGTATTTATTAGTGGCCATACCTTTTTCCTCTATTCCAGCACTTTAGTGGATTAGTGGTTATCGAATCTTATTAGATTTTGATTGCATTTAATAGGACTTTTCCTCCATGCTGTTTTTAGCACCAGTTCTTTGTCCATGGAAGATAAAAATGTTATTATAATTGACCTTGGTGGCACAGAGGACGATGATGGGTTGATGCTGAAGTTTTATTTCCTAAAGTATAATGTGCCCTTTCTATACAAAAAGAAAAACCTTCTTTAAGATCTAGAACCTCTGCAATCCATGAGTTTAAGAAGGATATAATGTCCCTTCCTTTTGTTTTCTCTGGTAGACTGAAAATCCTGATGTTAGACTTTCTTTCCCTATTCTCAAGGTCATCTATTTTATTGGATAGCCAGGTATTTTGCTTCAGGAGAAACTCTGTTTGCGTTTCATCTTCTTTAAGCCTTCCATCAATATCAGACAAAGAAGTTTCAATGGTTGTTATCTTTGACTGATGTTGCTGAAATATTTCTTTGAAGACCTCTGTTTATTTCTGAGAGTTCTCTTTTAAATTCTGTAGATTAACTTTAAAATCATCCATTTTTGTTGATAATTCTTGTAATGTGGTAGTCACCAGTTGTAGTTCCATTTTTAATGCTAGATCAGAATCAGAATTCTTCAGGTTACTCATCTCTCCAGTTGCTATATATAGACTCCTGAATAACTTCACAGGAAATTTTTTATAAAAATCCACCAAAACTTGTATTTAGTTACGTTAGACTATTAACTAAATATTTGTAGTAGTTTAGTTAGAAATAAATATTATAATTTCCTGAATTTACTACTACTTTATGGAGCTCAAAAAATTGCTGCCTTCAGTTAGCCATTGAGGCTCCGCCCCCGAATTGATATCTCTTTATATAATTATTTGAGCATTATCCACACCAAGAGTTCCAGTGTTTTTTGGCATCCCCAAAAGCCACAAGGGTCTTTCAGATCCCCCCATGAGACCCTTGGTGGATGGAAGGGGCTCTACAACAGCTGCTTGTGCCCAATACTTAGATTATGAATTAAAAAAAATATTAAAAAAGGAAACCCAGCTATGTAAAGATTCCTGGAACTTTTAGAACAGATCAACAGAACAGAGTATGATGTGAATGATTTATTAGTCACTATAGACATCAGAGATTTGTATACTGTTATCCCACAGACCGTTGGCCTAGAATGGGTTAATGAAATGCTACTGGAACACAAAATAGACCAGGAAAAAATAAATCTTATCCTGGAATTGTTGGAGATAATATTAACTAACAATTACTTTTCCTTCAACAATAAATATTTCTTGCAAACAACCGGTTTGGCCATGGGGCCAGCTTGTGGTGGGGCATTTGTAAATATGGTCATGGCACACTGTGAGAGACAATTTCTATTCCAGTTGGACTACTATTCTAACATCAAAATGTATTATAGGTACCAGGATGATATCAGTTTAATTTGGAAAGGTTCTTCATTCATGTTGGACCAGTTCTTAGAATACATCAGCATCACAACTACCTCTTTACAATTCACTTGGGTCATTAATTTAGATCATATAGACTATTTAGATGTCCATTTGTTCAAGGACAAAATGAACAGAAGGTATGCTACTACAATTTACAGAAAAGAAACTTATTCAAACTCTTTTCTGCACTACAGTAGTTCCCACCCGGGTCACCAGAAGAGATCAGTGGTTAAAGGGCAGCTGGTACAAGCTGCCCACATGGTCTCAAAGGTAGAGGACTTCAATTTAGAGTGCACAAATTTGAAAACCATGTTTTTAAAGAGAGCATACCTAGTAGACTTACTTAATGAATTAATAAGGGAGGTTAGGGAGAAGAGAGAAATAAGTCATTTTAAACATATTGTTAGTAATAACATTTCAGATGGGGACTTGTTAAATACAGAATTCATGGTACCAGAGTTTCAAAGTGTTACTTTCCTTAAATATTTGATTGTCACATATACTTCTGATTCTTACAGTTTAAATTGGATCTTTCAGAAGAACTGGGATATTTTAATGGAGGATGTTGATATCAAAACTCATTTAGGTGACAAACCATTAATAGCATATAGGAAAGGTAAGAACTTAAAGGATCTTCTTAGAAATAGGCATGCTCAGAACGTCAGGTCGTTGGGCACTTATAAATGTGGATCATGTAAATGGTGTCACAAAATTAAAACTGGAGACATGTTCATCATTAATAATTTTGAATACTGCATTAAAGAGAGATATAATTGTTCTTCTAAGGCAGTTGTCTATGTGGCTAGTTGTCTATGTGGCTACATGTGATTAGTGCCCTGTGTTCTACATAGGCAAGACTGAAAGAAAATTTATTCATATAATTTATGAACAAGATTATGCCATTAGAAAGAACAACTTATATAATGCCTTAGCTAGACATATCCATGAAAATACCAATCATAACTTCAGGTTCATGGCTATAGATCACGTGGACATTAATGACAAAATGTTTGGGGGGGTATTGTTGGAACTAAAAGAACTTAGACGGCAGATTTTATTACATGCCGATAAATGGCCTGGTATTAATGATAGGACTTCTATTACCCCTGTTTTAAAATTAAAAGCTCTTGAAAGAAATAAAATAGCATAATGAATATGATCATGCAGTAAGGAATGTATCATTGATTTATGAATGATTCATTTCAGAGTAGAGGCATGAAACTGGTAGAGAAAGTGTCTTTTGAATTAGTTGTGTTTTTAATATAATGTATTTTTTAACACACATTTGGGGTACAACACTGAGACAGAGGGGTTAATTTTCCTTGCTATTGCTTATGTTTCTTGCTGTTGCTTGCTGTTTCCTTGTGTCCAATCAGAATGAAGTGTGCACTATTTAAATGTCTATTTTACATTGCATTGTTGTCTGATGAAGTTTACACTGTCTAAACGAAAGTGCTAACATGTTTTATTTTATTATTTTTATTAAAACATCAAGATTTTACATTATCTTTTGTGCCTGGTGCTTGCTGTGGATCTTAACCTGCCAATTTGTGTTTTATTTCTTGGTTTGTTTAAGCACTTTGTTTCTTTATTTAATGAGTGTATGTTACCAAGTGTGATGCAGGAAGGGGAACTTATGTGAATAAACATGGACTGTCTGTGAAATCAGGGACAGGTATGTATTAAGGTGGAATATGAGTGTGTGTGTGTGTGTGTGTGTGTGTGTGTGTGTGTGTGTGTGTGTGTGTGTGTGTATATGTGTGTACTGTTATGCAATGCTGTACAGATTTAAAGTGCATTTCTTGTTTTTCCCCACAGCTGGTGATGTGGGTCAGGGTCCCTCCTGCATGCAGTCTGATGTTGGTGTCCATACAGACACTGAAGATGATGATAATACTGTTGAAGCACAGGCGGGGTTGTCAGGGGCCAAAACTGTGCCATCGTTTGACATCCCCCTGTTAGCCACCCCAGCCCGCACACAGTTACAGTGCTTATACATACCCCATCACCAGTGGCCATAGCAGAGGGACAGTTGGCAGTGCAGCAGAGAGTGTGGGATCTATGGCTACTGTGTCTAGTCACAGCAGGCATAGTTGGATGGCCAGCAGGGCACCACATAGGCAGATGTACCAGGGTGCTCATGGTAGGGCCATTGATCATCATGCCCCTGGCAGAAGCGCCAGAACTGGTACCACCAGGCGCATGTTTCAGACTGTCATGGGGGTGCAGGCATGTATGGAACTGTACAACAGATAGGGCCTGAGGCTGCAGAGGGCTGCTCTCACATCTGCAAGCAACAACTTCCATGAACTGTCTGGTGCCCTCCGTGATTATATTATACCAAGGTCATGGATAGACGGTTTGGTGAGATGGTGTGCCTCATTGACTGTGGTTTGTCCGTGCTTGAACATGTCATGGGAGTGCGCCGATGGCCACATGGATGTAGGCCAGCAACAGCAAGAGCTGGTGGTCACCGTGGATGTACTAGGACACCAAGGCAACCAGTGTAGTGGCAGTACCAGCCCCAGCAGTGCAGGGGTGATGCTGTCGATACCACACCACAGCAGGCCATGTGCAAGTGGCCCTGGCCAGTCCCAAGAGGGACGTGGTTCCAGCGGATATCTGTCATCATCAGGGGAGAGTATCACATCGAGGCCTGTACCTGGAAGTGCCCATGGAACCCCTGGCAGGCAGAGTCCACATGTCCATGGCTGGAGGTGGTGAACTGCACACCCTGCCAGGTATGGTCTGCAGCTGTCTAAGAAACACCTGTATAGGGCAGTCACATGGCAGAACTGTGTGCATGCATACCCACACACTATATGAACACACCTAGGGCAACCCCATACCTACATGCACCACATCACCACACCTATTTCAACTAATTAAACCCCTCGCCCACACACATGGTATCAAACATATGGCCCAGCCTCAGTCTCTGGCAAACCAACAACGCACCCTGTGTGTATGATGATACCTATGCCACATCCCTGTCATCCATAACATCGATGCAGGGACAGGCTTATATGGTTCTGATGCTTGCAGTGACTCTACTACAGTGTACCAATGTACTGCAGTGTAACATGTTGTGAGGAGTAATGTTTAATGCATACATGTCAGGTAGTGTAGCTGCCAGCAATGATGCATTATAGCTGTTAGTAACACTGGGTGGTTGTGGTCTACATAATGTTATCCATTTGTGTCATAGGTGTACATGAGTCAGCAGGAAGATGGTCTGCAGTCATATTCTACAAGGGGTAAAGCACTGTGGTGACACCTTGGCTGTGATATATCGGGGGTACAGTTAAACACATGTCATAGGTTTTTATAAGTTACTGCCTGTGCAACATGGACAGGTGACCCACTGGACATGTATAATCAGCAACCTGATATAAGCCCATCCACATACATGCACACTCTTACTTGGCAACAATGGGACTAGACCCCTACATTGGTATGTAGTGCTACTGAAGTGTGTGGCTTTCATTGCAACTCCATATAGCATTTAGGGTGAGATGTGTTCCATGTTACATGCAGAGCCTCCCCAGACATGTACAGTATGGTAATGGGGGATGTAATGGTTGTATATGGACAATAAATAGTGTGACATACCATCATATACACATTAACAGACACATAACAAGCAGACACACATCTGAGAGACCTGGGCCTATCGGTGGTAACTAACTTGTCAGTGTGTCCAATGTGTTACAGGTAGGCTTCACACAGCACATGCATAACTGGGCTGGATTGTGGTATCAGTTACCTGTATGGTTGATGGTGACAGTGGTGACCATACAGTGGCACATGGGACATATACCGGGTGTACCATGGTGTGATGACAGTGTACACAGTACCCACATCCCACAGTGGATATTGTACTTACTGCAACCCATGATGACACTCTGACATACCCACCATCACACATTGCCCATGACTGCAATACAACCCATTGTATATCCCAACAGTGCTACTACAGGGATATTTATCTAATGCACATGCAACAGGCATAGTAGGGTGTTGCATTGTCGTGCCTCACCTATGGGCAGCAGCAACACTATCCATACTACTGTGTGGCAATGCATATTGTAATAGGAGTATGTGGCCTCAGAATGCTGTACCATACAGATATACAGACATGCACTCATACTCATAGTTGCCAAGAACTCAATGGGTATCGCATGCTTATTGACCCATTTGTACAACACTGTTGTGCTGGTACTGCAAGGCCTATGTAGCCATTAAGGAGAGGAGTGTAACAGGGTACATGTAATGTCCAATATAGCAGCAGCCACATCTTACTATGGCAATGGGTGTTGCAGTGGTTGCGAAGGCCCTCATGGTATTCCCAACTACAGGTGTACTAACAAACAGACACTGCTATCCTTAGTAATGCACATATACACATGTCAGTACTGGGGTGCATTGCTGCAGGTGGTCATAGGTGTGTACCTGGCTATTGTCTATGGAGAGATGGGTAGTGTAGGGGATGTGTGTACAGTGGTATCATGCCACCTGCCATGTGCCAGCAGGCAGTC
Source organism: Protopterus annectens (assembly GCF_019279795.1). Taxonomy (NCBI): domain Eukaryota; kingdom Metazoa; phylum Chordata; order Ceratodontiformes; family Protopteridae; genus Protopterus; species Protopterus annectens. Next base: position 441,903,870 of record NC_056746.1, on the reverse strand, counting down.
TATTGACAGACACCACCGTGGTGACCCTCAGGGTGAAAGTGACATGCATCAACCAATCCTATGGGTGCCTACTGCAAATGGCCACTGAGGTGATCCAGTTGACATGTATGCAACATGTGTTACAACACACGGTTAGTGTTTGTGATGGAGACCTGTACCCAAGCATGTTCTGTTGACTGTGGTAGTGTAGTGGAGGTACCCATGGCATGTGGTGTGTACAGGGTGTTGTCTCTTATATGTGCCAGTTATAACACAGCTGGGCAGACATATCAGTGTCAGTCAAGCATAGGTTGCCTGTTGGTATCCAAGCTGGATACCTGCCATCTGCATATCTGTACAGGGACTGACAGACATCAGCTTGGCAAGTAGCTATGCAGTAGGATGAATGTGTCAACAGACTGACGTTTGACAACAATATGTATGCCATTACTACATGTTGGAAGCCCTCACTGACATGTGCTGTACAGATGGTAGTCTACAGTTACATTCTACATGTCAGATCATTATCCAGCTCACACACCAGGAACACGACAGTGACGCCTCAGAGTCCAGCTATGCCTGCAGGTGTGCCTGGGAAAGCACTGTCAACATTAGTACCGCCATGATACACTACATGTCAGTGTGATAGCACGTAACCTGGGTTACTACCCTTGTATGTAACACATTCACATGGATAACAGTGCTGTACAGGACTTATATACTTGTGTGTCCCAGAAATGGCACCCGCACCCCTTGCTACTGTAATGACAGCACATAGACCCATGTATTATACATGGCATTACATACACATATTACAGATGTCATTACCCTGCTATGTTATCAAACTGGTATGTGAGCACTGGTTACCAGGGCTGAACCATGCTTAGCAGGTGTCAGCATTGCTGCAATTTAACAGCTAAGCAGATTTGTGCACTGGTAAGCGAAGCCTACATGGTGTATGTGCCCTTATGTTTAACAGTAGCTTAGCACCACTTAGCTTCATGCAAACCTGCTCAAAACTGCCTTAACCACTCTGTATCCAGCAACCCTTGTTCTGCCCACCAACAAAATAAACAACCCTTGCAGGTATTGAACCCAGGACCCTGTACACTATAGTCACAGCAGTTAACCACTATGCCATGACAGCTGTGAAAGCAGTTGTTGTTTTCCAATATATCTGTCACTACATACATTGAATAGTATTGAACAATTGCTTTGACTTCCACAATTGTGTAGTACTTGTTATTGATATTACTGTTGCGTCACATATGTTGTTATATTTAAATATACACATATCAGATACATACGGTGAGATACATCTGTGAAGGTATACACAACCATGACATTTACATATGACAGGAATATGGAAATATACATTTACATTTGTTGATATATATCTACATGTACATACACAAATATATTCATAGATATGTCTACACATCTGTATAGTGCATCATATATATGGCCATTTGTAGATTTCTTTGTATATACATATATATATGTATGTATATATAGATATATATATATATATATATGTATGTATATATAGATATATAGGTATGCACATCCTATGTGTACAGATATACCTATTTATGTTAATATATATGTGGATAACTATAACTATATGTGCATACATATCTAATCAGATATAACTATTTATGTTGCTATATATGTAGATATACATAACTATATGTGCATATGTATCTATATATCTGTACATGTGTAGACATATTTTTCTGTGTATATGTATATATTTGAGTGTTTATATGTATGTGTGTATATATATATATATATATATATATATATATATATATATATATATATATATATATATATATGTTTATCATATGTCCAGAACATGGTGTGGAGTCCTACCTCAGCACCAATAGTCCCAACCTCTTAGTGCAAGGGGATGTCATGTATGTATTGCAGGTATATATGTAGACTGTTGCTACTGTAACAGGGGTTGTCTTAACAGTCATGTTGTGTGTGGGAGGTCACATCTGCTTTTGACATGTGCGCCATTGGCTACTGACAGACATCCCAAGGACATCATAGTACATTACCACTGCTAGCACAGTAATGAACCTGTGGACTACAGCAGAGATATGACTAATATATGTGGACAGTCTGGCACTCTGTGGACAGTCCAGAGGTGTACTCAAATCCCCTTCATCCGAGACATGTGGACCATGCCTCACAATGTGGATGTTAATAGCCATGTACATGGGTATATCATGTAAATACTGGACTACATATGCCCACACAGTTTATGCATTCACACACACCAGCCTGTCCTGACACATAATACCTGGTGGTGCAGAGGTCACATGGCCACATACTACTTAATAGTTAGTCACATACATCTGTACAGAATCCCACTGCTTTGTCTGAGATACACAACAGTTGTGGTGGCCTGCCAACAGTATGTCTTGCAAATAACTGGACATAACAGCACACTGGGTAATTACACTAGACTGCTAGGCATGTCACAAAGGGGATATATTATATTCTCGAAAGCCGACAATGTTGAATCTGACATTGTCGACACGAGAATATTGAACGCCCTGAATCTCGAGCGTGTAAACAGAAATCTCCTTAAGGGGAGCTTTCTATTTACTGCAATGCAGTGTGGTCTCGGAGTTGGTATTTTTAAGTAGTGGGGGGTGTGGGGGGTGCCTTGCTTAAAACCATTAGGGCACTTTTTTCTTTTTTCTTTTATCTTTTTATAAGGTCTTGTTTGAAGACATTGAACATATGGTGTCGACCATATGTTGTTCGATGTTTTCAAATGTCGGTTATAATATAGACCCTCAAAAAGCACTGTGTAAACTACAGGCAGACTGCCACAACACTGGACTACATTTTGTATGGGGGAGTACACATGTACCTGCAATTATAGCAGGTTCTACATGCATGTCACAGCACAGAGTAACAGACACCTGTGAGAAAGTGCATACCCACAACCAATGTGGACACAGCCATAGCCACATATGGTAAGCAAGCTTAATATGATACTATATGGACTGTCTGATAAACACCATCCTCATATGTGCCACCCACACACTAACCCTACATACACTGGGTTATGATACAGTGTGGTCCGATGCCTGTCTGTGGTATGGGACTTTTGTGTGTGTGTGTGTGTGTGTGTGTGTGTGTGTGTGTGTGTGTGTGTCTGGCCCTACAGTCATGTGAGCCAATAAGGTACCATACACTGGACCAGCATGTAACATCAGATAGAACAGGACCAAGAACAATGGCATCTACCACAGTCTGTGCACAGCCCAAGGTATGTATGTATAATACACATACTGTCGACAATCACCATAAGTACACAGACCCCAGTACTGTACACACAACTGCAGAATGCCCAAATTATGTCCTCAGAAACAACCCCTACTATACATAAAATGTCTAACAATCTGATATCTGACTGGCTTGTTATCAGGTATGATGTCAATAAATAATGGTGTACAGAACATATGCACCTCTTACTGCATGACATATGTACAAAGGTTGACAGCCTTGTGGCTCGAGCTACAAGCACTGGCCCAATATTGGCATGTTGCTGTGATAACCTCATACATTTACTGTTGTACCAGGGTTTGTTGTGACATATGTCCTATGAGGGATATGAAGTCAGCAATTCTCATGGCTGTCACCATGTACTGACTGCAATCCTCACACTATGCTTCTGCAGTTCTCAGATAGGTGTTCTGTGAGTAACACAAGAAACAAAAGGCTCCACACACTGCCCAGTCTGCAGATAACCATACAGATGGGAGTTTCCTCAAACACATAACACTGTCATTACAGGTATTAAATCATGTAGACCAGCCATATCCACACACACCTTGTTAAACCAACATTAATCCAAATGCAGAAGAGCAACACTTACATTCTGTAGTCATGTCTGGCACATCCTCCTCCTGTCTGTTGGCCTGTTTCCACAGTGTATGTTGTTAGAGGTAAATCCCAATACCATCTGTGATGCTGTTTGCCAAACACCAGATTTAGTTCCTGCTCACAATGAATGAAAATGCCCAACTCTAACATGATCTTCCTAGATATGGGAGTGTGTTTCCATGCAATTGGCTATGGGAATGTTACCACAGCTGTTCCACATGCAATCAGCTAGAAGGGGACTGCAATTCATGCAGAGGCCATCAGCTGATCATGTAAATCACTTACAAAACACAAACTGCTGCCTAAGCGAAGCAGGTGTACTTCTTCACATCCACCAGAGAGGGAATGAGAGAGACAGACAGAGACAAAGTAAGTCAGGGAGGGGGTGGGAGAGTAAAACCTAAACATCCTTGTGTCACCTACCAGTATTGGGGTTTCAAACCCCTGACTGACTATGTATTGCTGTCAGATGGTTATGCAGTTATTGTATGCGCCACATAGCTTACATGTGGGGGAGTTGTCTAAAGGTATATCTGATGGTGAGTGACATCTGCAACAGTGATATAGTAGCGATAAGGTAGGTGTAGTACACATGTCTGTCCACATGAACAGGTGTCAACTTCAACACAGTCACACTCTCTCAGGGACTCACACACATTGACACAGTTGGCAGGGTCAGGAATAGACTTCCAACTAGCTAGTGTGCCACAATACAGTAATGCGTAGGTATCACATGCACCACAGGGGTTATCTGGATGTTATATGGGCAAAGGGTGTGTGAAGGTGTCTGACATCAGACAGCATGCTTCAGTAGGCTGATAGGAGTTGTAGTGAGTGTGAATGTGGTCAAAAGCATCATACTCCACACACACAGACACAGGGTGCCAGTATTGACATGCATGGGTGCATTGCTTCATGGGTGTGTAGTGGTTGACTGTGCCAGAAGGCTGTACAAGGCTAGGTGAAGGATATACATCACCATCAGGCCACATGACAATGGTCTGCAGTGTGGTTCAGGGGTGTAGTGTCTGGATTGGCCCACACATGTGGGTATTGTATTCACCAGCCAATCATTTGGGTTACTAATGTGTGTGGCCAGTGCTATGCAATGCTTGTCATGTATGTGTTCTATACTCCATGACATGGACGGTGTCTGAGATGTACACATGTCCCCCATGCATGTTCAGTGACATGTAGAACTGTACCTGGGGTGTCTGGCCCATGTTGTGTACACAGATTGTTATCATCAGATATGCCAGTCCTGGCCTCATGTGGTGAGAACTGGTAATAGAGACCAGGTTGACCCTGCGCCTACATTGATAGCATGATACAGGTATTCCCTGGTGCCAGTGGCATCTGTCCATACAGGGCATGTGTTTAGGGCATGGCATGTCCTTTGTGGGTCACATTTGATGACATCACAGTTGTTGCAGGCGTCCAGTGGGGAACATAGTGAAGGCACACTGTCTGCAATTATGTGCCTATTGTAGTGATGGGACAAGGTGCCATACCTTCTGTAGTCCACTGGAATCACACCGTGGTTAATATCTGTGGGCAATATGCAGGGTACTACCAACAAGGTGGTTGTTGTCTAGGCAAGTGTGTTTGTATATCAGACATGGGTTGAGAGTGTTCTCTGGGTAATACAAGGGTTGCTTACTTTGTTTGCCAGACCATTATGGCATATATAGGATTATGGACTGGCACCCCAGCCTCTCAGCTATTTGACATATGTTATTCATGTAAGGTGGACATTGTGACATATAATAGGCCGACCATATAAGAAATTTGCAAAACCTGCTCCACAATGACTCCAGTTGTTACACACTCACAGCCACCTCCACACAGGATACGAATGACAAACACACACACACACACACACACACACACACACACACACACACACACACACACACACACACACACACACACACACACACACACACTTGCCATGTCTGGGATTAGAATTCCTACCCAACTAGTTTATCACACTACAGCATTACACAGTTATAGGATGCGACACAGAGATTACTGGATTACTCCTTTCCCAAAGATGTATTTCACTGGGAATGACATCAGCAGGCTTGCCAAAGAAGGCCACTGGAGGTTGTAGTGACTGTGACTGGCCCCAAAACCATTGTTCCATACACAGACAAACAAACACACACACAAACATCCACACTTGCCATGTCTGGGAATAGAACTCCTACCTAACTAGTTTATCACAATACAGCATTACACAGTTATAGGATGTGCCACAGAGATTACTGGGTTACTCTTTCCCCAAAGGTGTATTTCAAAGTGAATGACATCAGCAGGCTTGTCAAAGTAGGGCATTTGAATTGTAATGAGTGTGACTAGCCTAAAAAGCATTGCTTCCTACACAGACAGGCACACACACACACACACACACACACACACACACACACACACACACACACACACACACACACACACACACAGTTGCAATGTCTGTGATTAGGACTCCTACCTAACTCGTTTATCACAGTATAGCACTATGCTGTTATAGGACGTGCCACAGAGATTACTGGACTACTCCTTCCTCAAAGGTGTATTTCACTGGGAATGACATCAGAAGGCTTGCCAAAGAAGGCTAATGGAGATTCTAGTGACTGTGACTGGCCTCAAAAGCATTGCTCCCTACACAGACAAACAAACACATATGCAAACATCTACACTTGTCATGTCTGGGAATAGAACTCCTACAAAACTAGTTTATCACAATACAGCATTATACAGTTATAGGATGCGCCACAAAGATTACTGTGTCACTCCTTCTCCAAAGGTGTATTTCAAAGTGAATGACATCAGCAGGCTTGCCAAAGTAGGGCATTTGAATTGTAGTGAGTGTGACTAGCCTAAAAAGCATTGCTTCCTACACAGACAGACACACAGTTGCCATGTCTGGGAATATAACTCCTACAAACTAGTTTATCATAATACAGCATTACACAGTTATAGGAAGCACCACAGAGATCACTGGACTACTTTTTCCCCAAAGGTGTATTTCAAAGTGAATGATATCAGCAGGCTTGCCAAAGTAGGACATTTGAATTGTAGTGGGTCTGACTAGCCTAAAAAGTATTGCTCCCTACACAGGCAAACACACACACACACACACACACACACACACACACACACACACACACACACACACACACACACACACACACACACACAGTTGCCATGTCTGGGATTAGAACTCCTACCTACCAAGTTTATCACACTACAGCATTATGCAGTTAAAGGACGTGCCACAGAGATTATGGGCTACTTCTTCCCCAAAGGTTGTATTTCAAAGTGAATGACATCAGCAGGCTTGTCAAAGCAGGGCATTTGAATTGTAGTGGGGGTGACTAGCCTAAAATGCATTGCTCCCTACACACACACGCACGCACACACACACACACACACACACACACACACACACACACACAGTTGCCGTGTCTGGGATTAGAACTCCTACCTAACTAGTTTATCACACTACAGCATTACCCAGTTATAGGATGCGCCACAAAGATTACTGGGCTACTCCTTCCCCAAAGGTGTATTTCAAAGTGAATGACATCAGTAGGCTTGCATAAGTAGGGCATTTGAATTGTAGTGAGTGTGACTAGCCTAAACAGCATTGATTCCTACCCAGACACAAACACAGTTGACACAGCTGGGATTAGAACTCCTACCTAACTAGTATATCACACTACAGCATTACACAGTTATAAGACATGTCACAGAGATTACTGGGCTATCCCTTCCCCAAAGGTGTATTTTACAGTGACTGACATCAGCAGGCTTGCCATAGTAGGGCTATGGGGAGGGCAGTGTGTTTGTACATGGACCATAACCCATTCATCTAGAGGTAGACACACCACACTCAGGCACACACTGGTTTATATTCTGCAGGTACATGTATATAACTGCTAGATGACTACTGCCTTGTACGGTCATGTTACACAGTTAGCACTAGCACCACAGATTCTATAATGCTATGGGATACCAGAGGCTAATTTCTACGGTGAGCGACATTTATACATCATGTGGTTGTAGCCATTTGACTGTGTGCTGGGTGGACAGGCCTCATGATGGAAGGCTCTTTGTCACTGTCGCTCTCTTCCACACATCTATGTATGCGTACTTGTGGCATATTATAGTGTGTTGTCCTTGGATGTATGTGTGTACTCAGGCACACACAGGTTTATATTCTGCAGGTACGTGTATACAACTGCTAGATGACTACTGCCTTGTACAGTCATGTTGCACAGTTAGCACTAGCACCACAGAGTCTATAATGCTATGGGATACCAGAAGCTAATTTCTATGGTGAGTGACATTTACACATCATGTAGTTGTAGCCATTTGGCTGTGTGCTGTATGAGATAGGCCTCATGATGGAACGCTCTTTGTCATTGTTACTCTCTTCCATACATCCATGTATGTGTACTTGTGGCATATTATAGTGTGTTGTCCTTGGATATATGTGTGTACTCAGGCACACACAGGTTTATATTCCGCAGGTACGTGCATACAACTGCTAGATGACTACTGCCTTGTACAGTCATGTTGCACAGTTAGCACTAGCACCACAGATTCTATAATGCTATGGGATACCAGAGGCTAATTTCTATGGTGAGTGACATTTACACATCATGTGGTTGTAGCCATTTGGCTGTGTGCTGTATGGGATAGGCCTCATGATGGAACACTCTTTGTCACTGTTACTCTCTTCCATACATCCGTGTATGTGTACTTGTGGCATATTATAGTGTGTTGTCCTTGTATATATATGTGTATTCCTATCCAATGTATGTACAAAGGATGACTGGTGCATACTGAGGAGTATATGCACTAACATCTGCAACTGTCAGATATGTATGGTCCACTGTTGTTGCCAGATATGGGCTTCATTTCTTTGGCTTCATTTCTTTAAGTGTGTGAGCATGCCCAGTATGATCTTTCAGTATTTTGTTGTCTGACATTGCCTTCATTTCTCTAAGTGTGGGAGCATGCCCAGTATGCCCTTCTGTATTGAATGTGTGGATCCATTCCAGGTAGATTGTACTACAGTGCAGACTTTTGTATTCTACACCTACAGCTAGCAAACTATTTCTGCAGGATATCTGTAGATCAGTTGGCAATATGGGGTCAAACTGGACAAGGGATAGTGAGTACTGTAGGTAATTGTGTCTGTGCTGCTTCTGTTACATGGTCCTGGTGTTAGCAGAGATATTCAGACATGTGTAGTGTTATACACTGTGATGTTTTATGTCCTCAAGTACTGTCAGGTAGACATATTTGCTCACAGATCACCCACTGATGCCTGTGAGATCCCTATGATATCCCCAGTTGGCTTTTGGAAGGTACCTGTGGTTAGTATTCTTAGGCCTACACATACCTTGGTATCCAATGGGATGGGTTCCCCTCTGTTAGTTCTGTGTGTCAGGTGTGGCCCGCACAACTCAACAATTTGCTGTAGGAGGTCCCTGTCCAACCTATAGTGCTCCACTATCTCCAGATCATGCAGCCCCTGGTAGGTTACCCTGTGTCTGTACACTCTTCTTCATCTCCTCACTGTGGGTTGATCGACAGCATTCTCATCCTCACCACTCTCAGCCTCTTCCACATGTTGATGTATGATAGCTACTGTGGCCCCTACCATTTTGTTGTATTTGTTTGTTAAAATTTCCCCACTTGTATACACCGGTGGTGTAGAGTATGTGGGATAAAACAGAGAGAAAGGTGTTTGCATAGTTTATAGTAGTGTTCTGGGCTGGGCTGGTCTGCTGCCTGTGTAATTGGCTGATTCTGATACATTTCACCTGCCAGCTATGCTAGTTCTCCTTGATTACCTTCCTACTACTGTTTTCCCTTCCCATTGCCTTCCTGTTTAAGCCTGGGGACATGCAGTGCAAACACAGTGCTCAAATGTGCACAGAGCTGCTATTTCCTGGTTTACTTTTTTTTCCCTTTAAACCTGGTGCATGGCGCGCACACCCACTTAGGCAAAGTAAAGAGTGCTAGGCATCGTCAGACACACCCCCTTGCTTAGCTCTGCTAAGGTAATGGCAAATCCGAGCCACAGGGCTCCAATCCTTTTACAGTATGCCTGACACACCCCCCATGATGTCAGCTAACTCCTAGGCTTGCACCAAGCTATTCCTGCACTTACACTGTTGGGTGCTGACTAGCATTGAGGGGATTTCTGGGATTCAGTATCATTCCCCTCATTTGCATAGGATTGCCTGCTAATGCATAGTTACAGGTCCAACACTGAGCCTCCCCCCTTAGCAACCACTGTTCACTGGACATGTTGTGTTCTACCTGCCATTGAGTATAATGGCAAAATAGTGATTTTGCTTAGAATGCTTATTTCAGGTTGTTTTTTTTTTTTTTTATTTTTCGCCCGATCCTGTTTGCACGCCGCTCCCTACACTTAAACAGCTGAAATCGGATAAAGTTATTTTTTTAACTGTTTTCCATGCCAAATGGTCATATATTTGGCCATTGGCATGCTTTACACGTTATATACATCCTTTATTTGGAGCTGTCATGGTTCTGTTTTGTAGTTTGCAGAAATGTACGGTTACTAACCGAGTACACTTCTGCAGATTACACTAGCCCTGCACGGCCAGCTGCCAACTTCCTGGATCACAAATTCAACTAATTTGTATGGTTTTCACCTGCAAATGGGGTAGTTTGCATACAGGAGCTGTGTCCATGCAGGAATAGTGCAGGACTACTCGTGCACATCCCTACAGCTTATTCCTGGATCGCACGGTGGACATATTTCCTCCTGGAGCTCCTGCACTGTTCCTGCACACCGTACAGGGCTTGCTGAATCCACGGGTAATAGTTTTGTTTTTACTAATAAATGTTTCATTAGAAAGCCCTACAGCTATTAAAATATTATCAGTTTATTAGTAGTAGTGCTTGTCTTGAACACTTTTATTTAACTTCCAGGTTACGACATTTTAATTAAATATTATAAAATACATTAGAGTAATAGCATTTCACTGATATAAACAAAAATGACTTGGAATAGGACCTACATATTTATGCTAACTTTTTGTACAACATGATTAAAATGATTTATAGATCTTTTTTATGTAAATAAAGTATCTTATTGTGAAATGAATGAAAATTCTGGCACTATACTCTTAAGCCATGTATGTTAGGAAATTGAAATGCATAATTTTTATCACAAAAAAATCATTTGAAATGCATATTGTACAGTTGAGTTGAAATATTGGCATTATTGCTGAACGATGTCAGACAAAAATGAAACATTTTTCACCACAAGAAAAATGGTAGTTTTACTGCCTCAATAAATGTTTTATTACAAATCATGTTTGCAGTAGAACAGCATTGGTCCATTAGTATGTATGTGTGTGTACCTTAAATACATTTAAGTCCGGATTCAATAAACTCTGTATAGGTTCTGCGCAAAGCCTACATGGAGTGTTTTTGCTGTGCGATACTGCTTATGGCATGGCATTGCACGATATTGCACCACTCATATTAATGATGTGTGGGGCATGTAAGCAAGATTTCATGGCTCGTACCAGTGTTTCTGACTGCAAAACCTGTAGTCTGAATGCAGATCATACCTGCCAACCTTACTAAACTAATGGAGGTAGAAAGGGGCAAAAATAGGGACAGATTTTCTGTATTGTTCTGATAACCATAGAAATTAGATAGAGTAATAGGATTTGAGTTAGCATGTATTTTCTGAAGGATATGAATTACAAAACTGAAATGTATGTCACTATGTATTGATGTCAATCTTCAGTGATTTTCTAGAAAACCACACATTTTACAAGGAACAGACAAAAAATATGATGCAAACATCTGGACATTCTGCAAAATTCTGGACAGTCTCCCTTTTTTTTTTTTGAGAGAGCAGTGTTTTCACAATGTGCTGCTTAGCACAACATGTTTGGCCTTGCTCACCTGGTTTGCGTGAAGCACAGCAGAGTTCAAACTAGAGGAATGGACCACCCAGGTTGCACACAGGAGCTAAAACAGCCACAAAAATAAACCAGATGCAATCAATTAATACTATTGGCAATTGCACAAACAGGGTAATGCAGCATTGAGCTCAAATTAATAGTGAGAACTTTACAATAACTACTAAGACAGGGAATATCATGTCACTAATCCTGTGGCAGCAAGTATTAAGTGTAGGTGTGGAGTGCAGATAGTCCTGGGATCTAGTACAGGGTATGCCAATTTTGTTTTACTGTTGTGAGATTGCAGATTATAGCAATAAAGTGCAACATAGACAACTGTTTTCTCCGTCTTCTTGTGGCAATAGCTGTAAGTGTAGGAGAACCATAGTTATGGTCCATTTGACTAGGACATTTACACAAGTGCCTGTATACCAAATACTCTTGAAATTGCACTGCTTGTCACTGTTTACTTAATATCCCACAAATATGGTGCCTGGCAGTGCACACCCTCACTTACCATGTTTGAGTGATGGTAAGTGATGTACAACATTTTCAAATGTTGCAAAATCAAAATGTGTGCACTCTCAGTAAGTGTGAGATTTGCAATTGGTGGGAAAACATCAGGATATAAAATGAAGTTGGTGGGAAATTCTCATTCTACATTGAGCTTAAGCTGTAGTACACATATCTGGTGTTGCTGCTGAGGAGGTGCACTTTTGGGTACAGAGGTGGGGTGTCCAGGAGTCTAAAGTTTTTTTTTTTAATTCCTAATTAAGGCACATTGTCCCCAGTTGCTGAAGCAGGATTATTCAGGCTCAGAATACAAGTTTGAAGCCTGGAATAGTATTGCCAGGGCATTGACAATGCTACATGTATCCCCCACACTGGTGAGCAATGCAGATATCACTTAGATGACCTCTGGAGGAGGAAGTGGGATACCCTCAAACATTAGATCAGAGAATTTAGTAAAGGGACACCCCACAGATGTGTAAGTATCAATTTCAGTGAGCAATTGTAAGAGTTAAAAGCTGAATATAGTCAAGACTGCTATTCATAATTGTATTATGTTCTGTTTTTTTCCACAGTTGCTATGGAGTGAGCCTTGAATGTCAGATCCCATGCTGCATGTTGGTTAAGGATATGAGAAACGTGGTATGTATACATCAGAACAGTACTGTTCTAAATAGTATTTTACTAATACTAATAATATGTTTATAGTAATTTAGTAGCATTAAAACTTAAGGACAGCTTAGTTGGTATATAATATAGTTGTATCAAATTGAGCAACCATATCTCAACTGTAAAAGAAAGTATACATGCCTTAGTCTGTAGCACAAAGCAACAGTGCCATGTTCTCAAATAACAGTGAGCATGCATCTCTAAACTGTAAAAGGAAAGTATGCATTTAGTAGTCTGTAAGACAAAATAACAGTACCTTCTTAGAGAGTAGTCATCAATTGTAGGTTCAAAAACACACTTCCCAAATATACAATACTGTTAGGTTTTCCTCATTATTGCAATGTAACTTCAGACCTCTATACCAGTGGCAGCAATGGCCTGCTGTAAACTGTAATCAGTATAATTGGAACACTCATGCGTGCAATATATGCACACATCAAGGATTGCTGGCTGCAATCTGTATTACAGTGTGCCTCTGTTATGAATTGGGTAGTCTTAAAAATAATGGAGGAATGTGTTAAGAGTTTGTAATGTTGAAAGTAAAGGTAATAGAATAGAGTCAAATAATTATATCAATGCTTTGTATATCACATATGACATTACTGATGTTCTCCCTTTTTTCTCTCACCACAACCCTTTTCTCTCTTTTTTTAATTTTTATTTTATTTTTTCCCACAGCACAGCAGGGTAGACCTGACCATGGGATCCTCCTGCCCCCACTCCACTGGCTACAGCACCACTGTCCAGGACATCTGGTGTGCAACCTGGTGGCACCCCCTCTGCTGCCCCTGCACTACCTGGCCCCTCAGGTAGTTCTTCCCCAGAGGACGGCTTGTGGCTCCCTCCGGGGGCAGTGGCCGAGGTGGTGACTTTATTACCCGAGAGGAGCTGTTAGGGATGGTGCATAGGATTGTGTGCTGCACTATTGCTAAGCCAGATGGAGTGCCTGCTATCCATCCTTATTCAGAGTACACATAGAAGACACAGACGTTGGGCACTGCAGTCAGCAGTGCAGTGAGATGACAGTGATCACAGTCCACTGTGTGAGGACTAGATATCAACCATTTTGATGTGCATGGGAACTGGATTTCCAACTTCCTCCCCAGCCATGGTGTTCACCCACCTCTTGTATCCTTAACTTTTCCTGTCTCTTCTCTTGTTTGTCTTCTCTGTCTGAAGTTGCTTCTTCACCTGCCAAACTTGCCTCACCCAGGCATTCCTACATCCCTTCCCCAACATTCCTCTCTCTCTATCTCAAAATAAAAATGGGCACCTGTCCCAAAAAAAAAAAAATTCCCATACATAGCTCTCCATTTCAAACACATGTGTACATGACACAATTGAGTCAATCTAATTGGCTATGCAACATTATTGTATTGTGGCCACCCCTCTTTCTGGGGTGACAGTCCAAATTCAGCTAATATTTTGCATATATGATCATGTTTTATTGTAGATGAAATAGATAACTATGGTTCTTAACAACATCCTTCCTGCACATTCCTGCCCACATTTCACTTTGTTCTTCCCTCTGCTTGCTCCCCATTTCATCACTTTCCTGCCTTTCCCATTTCTTTTCTTTAAAGAATTATTGAGTGATGGTGCACATTGTGCACTAATGAGAAGCAACAGTAAATGGCAGCAATATAAGTAGATATATGTAATGTATGATACACACTTGTAAATTTACTACATACACCCATATTCAAACCCAGTAACATCTGCCTCCAACAACAATACATTAACACGTGCTACCACAGAGTCAGTTAGATAGCAGATATATTTTGTGCAATCAATGGTAAATTTCACAATGTAGTAAAGATTTCCCTTTGTACTCTCCCGTGCTTGCTCCCCATATCACCAATGTCATATCTTCCCCATTAATTTTGTATGAAACAGTATTGCATGATCCCCCACAGTGTTTTATAAATCATTATTGCCTGATATTCATTTGGTTTTATAAAGTATTAGTGTGTGATGATGCATGATAAGCAAAGCTACTACAACAGTAGCTCAATGTATTAGCTACAGCTGTATTCAGAACGAGTACCATCTGGCCCCAAAAAGGAACTTATCACTGCATTAAGTAAATGAATACCTGCAGCTACAGATTCAGTGGAGTTAAGTTTGCCACTTGCTAGTCACTCTTTAAAATACACCTGCTACTCAACTGACTCTGTAGCACCATCTGTTAATGCATTTATCCATTCATTTTTGTGTTCAGATGGTACTTGGTTTGAATCCAGGTGTTTTGTGGCAGGTTCAAATTCATTACATGTAAATCCAAATTCTGAAGTATGATAGCTGGTATGGAGTCTCTAAAATATAATTAGGTGGTACTGGTTTGCAATACAACTGTGTATAACATGTATAACCGCTTTTTGCTGTAGCCGCTTGTTAGTGCGCAATGTGCACTGTCACCCAGTTATGCTTTAAAGTAAAGAAATGGGAAAAATAAGGAAGTGTTGAAATGGGGTGCAAACAGGGGGGAGAACAAAGTGAAAGGAAGACAGGAATCCACAGGAAAAAACAGCATGGAGTCTACATGGTTGCTTCATAACTTGTTGAATAGGTCCACCAGACTGGTTGATTAGCATGCAGTTCAGTTGCTTATGCTGTAATTAGCATCTCTGAAACTAAGACAGATGAAATTGATTAATAATCTACTTCATTATAAAAAGGCAAATGTGTCGCTAGCCAAAATAATGGTGAGGGCACTTGGTATTTCCAAAGATATCTTTAAAGAGGAGTGTTGAACTCTAGGAGGTGTGCTCCCATTTTGTTACTTACATAATGAATATGCTGAAATATATTAATGAATAATGTGAAGCAAAAGCTTTTACACTGCTATATGTATGCATTAGTTTGAAGTGTACTGATAGCATAGCCATGTTTGTCAAGCCATTTCAGAGGTACAGATGACTGACAATACATGAAAATAGAAAGCTGTGTGATATATGTATACAGATGCTTCAGAGACAGGTCCTTTGAAAGCACATTTATCATTTCAAAGATGTTGTATTAGCAAAATGCTTTATGTGCCTGTTGTTTTGTGGGTGGGGGGAGCAAAGAAAACTTACTGTTATGACACAAACTGGAATGTGCTTTCTTTTGGTTGGAGCACAGTTGAGTTACTGCTATGGCACATACAAGGATATGTTGGTCTTGTTACTCTCCTTGTTTTGCATCCTGACTGTTGTTACTATTTCACATCTAAAGACTGTTTTATGTTTTTCCAGTGGGTACTACTGATTTGTCTAACATTACTGTTTTATCTGGTAACAATTATTTTGTAGTTATGTGATACTTATGTGCATTATCATTCTGTTGTCTTTTATGACACAACATGTTATTGAGATGGAGAGCCCCCTTCCATGAAGCTGAGAATAATATCATTGTTGACACACTCTGTTAACATGGGGCATTTCTGCTGGAAAGGATGATCCCAATATGCAAGAAAGGCTATGAGTATGGTAGAAATTGTTGCCATCATCAATTCCATGGATGGCCACAGCTGGGCATATGAGAAGGTGCACCACAGGGCCACTGACATGATTACCTCTGCACAGAGGTGTGTAGAGGCTGTTACCTGAGACCAGAGGGGTAACCATGGATGGGCCTGCTACAGTACCACCTCTTACCCCCAATGAAGATTTCCTGGCAAATATCCACCAACAGGACAACTCACAGCATAGTGGATGACCGCATGTCATTGACATGGATGCCACTCCTTCTGAGTCCTAGGAGGAGTTTCCAGGTAGGCTTTGTTATATGACCAGTTGAATACTGTTTTCTAGTAAAAAAAATTGAAAGAAAAGTTACTTCTGTGTCACATGTCTTTTTTGTTGGTGGTGGGGTTGAAGATTGGTACAGAGATAAAGCTCAGTTTGGAATTGTCAGCCACATTCTTGTTGAACGTACACTAAATGCAAATATAGAGGAGTACATGTAGTATCCCTGTTTTACTGCTAAATGTGATGATGTTTCCCTTACCTCTTGCTTAACTTATTTCAGAACCATCAGGAATCCAGTGATATATGCCTCATGCAGATGGTAAGTCAAATAAATTTATGTCAGTACTGCAGATCACCTTAAAGAAACATCATAATGTGTCATTTTAGGCCTGTTGTGTGTACTGCTGTACTGACTGTGATAGTGGCAGCACTGTTAGTTGTTTAGCATATATTGCATCATAGTAGTGCAGGTATTAATGTATGCCTGTGTTTCTCCCTTTCTATCACAGGTGATCATGACAGTGGGAGTGTGGGGTCTCATCAGACACTGATGATGATGGTGGTGAAACTGAGGCAGGGGGTGCAGAGGTTGAATGTGACACAGAGGTTGACATCTAGCCATCCCCTTCATTTTCCCCAGGCACAGCCAGTAAGCCTACACTTACCCAGTCCACTGAGCCCACAGATATTTGACAGGTGGAGGGCGAGGAGATTTGAGTGTGGCCATAGCCAAATTGTTGGCAAGGTGCCATGCAGGAGGGTTTATAGGGGTGGTCAGAGGGGGCCAGCTGTCCCTCCTCCACCTGATGCAGATGTCTCTTCCCGTGTCACTCAATATATGTATAAGGCCATCATGGAGGCACAGGCATGTTCAGAAAAGTGGTCCAGACAAATGCTTAGGGTTGTGGATGTGGCACAGGCTGATGTGTGACGGTCTCCAACACATCACTGATTCACTAGATTGGATGAATGAGACATTGGAATGAGGGGTGTCTCTGATGGACTAAGGGGTGTCTGTCATGGACCTAGCACTGTCTGTGATGGAACATCTGCTGGAAGGGAACAGCATCCTTGTGGGTGGTGGTCAGCTACAGCATCTGCTGATAGCCAACATGGCCATGCATGATTATGCTCCCGTAGTGGCAGTACTTCCACTGGTCCATCGGTGAGTTCACTGTCCACACATGGTAGGCAATAGGGTCATGGTCCAGGGTGTTCCCATGAAAGGAGAACATCCAGCATACATCAATCATGTTCAGGTAGCAGCACTGCATCTGACCTTAGGCATGGAGGTGTCACTGCAACTCCTGGCGGAGCCAGTTCTTGTGGTTGGGGGGCAACAAAGATGAACGGCCACCTGTACCATGCATGGCTCGCACCTGTCCCACATACCAAAATGTAGAGCTAGCACTGAGCTTGTCTGTGTTCATTCAGACTCTCACACATCACCTTCAGATGGAAGACCCC
The DNA here is from genome assembly GCF_019279795.1 of Protopterus annectens. Lineage (NCBI taxonomy): Eukaryota > Metazoa > Chordata > Ceratodontiformes > Protopteridae > Protopterus > Protopterus annectens. The sequence goes on along the minus strand of NC_056746.1, from coordinate 441,885,638 downwards.
TACAGACAAACACACAACAGTTACATGGTTCAGCCTGCCTCACGCACACTCACTGATCTTTTGTGTCAGCCTAGGCCTCCTGCCCCTACACAACACCCTGTGCAAGTGATGATAACTGTGCCATTTCCCTGTTTTCTCTCTTTTGGATTTTGGATTCAGGGATACAAAAGTTTTGTGTCTGAAGCACAGGGTGCATAGCTACATTAGTGCGTAGTATATCTGTATTTGTGTCGTTGAGCTGATAATTGTACCTGTCACTTATATTAGCCTTGCCAAATTATACAGTGGATAGCATCATCAGGTCAGTACTTTCTAGTGTATTCTCTTGTAAGGGTTGAAAAGTCAGGAACTGCAATGTGTCCCATTACTTTCTAGCTTTTCTCTTTAATGTTTTCCATTAAATATGTATAGTGCACATCATAAGATACACCATCACATTCAGATCTCAGGATTGTATGACAGCACTGTAGTCAAATTCATCAGAACTGTAATACAGTGTAATGCTTTCTTTTGCATGACTCTCACCAGACACATGCAGCAGATGGACAGACCACAGGATTTTCCCATTAAGGTAACACAGGGCCAACTAACCATGGCATGATGTATGTGGGCAGATTAAAAAACATGCCACTGTCATCTGTATGATATTACATTAAATTATTAGTTTTGGTTTAAGCACTTGGGTTCCAAACCAGTTATTTTACATTAGGAAGGTTTATGGTCTAGACTCTTGTGGAAAGAAAGGATAGCCTACACCCTTCTTAGCTGGGAGTTTCTGGTTGAAGGCTTATTGCATCACTTATTCTGAAATTGTCTTAGTTCTGGTTTAAACACTTGGGTTCCAGCCCACTTATTTCATACTAGGAATGTTTTTAGTCTAGACTCCTGTGGGAGAATTACTGCTTTATTTTAATCTTTTTTTTTTTTTTTTTTTTTTTTTTTTTTTGCTGTTGTGATTGCAATTTTCTGCACTTTCTATTACTTCTGCATTTTATAGCATAGGCTAGATTCAGGCTTGCTGTGTTTAAACTGTTTGGTATCATTTGAGCACTGAAACCAGCCATCTTACATTAAGAAGCCCCTCACACTCTTGTGGGAGAAGTGTGCAGCCAAAGACCCATCTGAGTTGGAGATTGCTGGAATAAGGCTCAGTTTTGTCACTTCCCTTTGTTTACATTTTTAAAGTCATTTAACTTCACTTGTGTTTTGGCATCATGTTTGGGTGGGGCTGGACTCAGTTTACCAGAGCTGCTCATAGATTGCACTGCTGCCCTACACACAACTCAGTTGTACATTGTGAAGCACTGACACAGTTTTCTACCCCTAGCCCTCCATAGAATAGCTGCTTTTTGCTAGTCTTACGGCAAAATCTGGTTCATCTATCGCACTCCCCACTAGTTACTACAGTATATAGCTGCTATAATGGATGGACAGTTTTCCCCCATTTCTCCAGCCAGCCTGATTGCCATGTACAACTTAAGGCAATGTAACAATTGCCTCTTGTATACTAACAAGCAGTTACTCCTAAAACAAACAAATAGAACTTGAAAAGGCTATATCTATACTACAAATTTGGAATCAAGTCTCTCACATAACAACAAACCAGATATCAAACAGGTTGTCAGCTCACACACTTCACCTCTTGCACATAACAAACTCACAACACATAAACCCATACATGTGGAGGTACTCACTAGAAGCCTACCTAATGATCAGATACCTCCCAAGCACAAACCTGTTGCACACACTGCAGACCCAACAGAATCCGCTACACATAATAATGCACCCAAAAGTGTCTCAGTCAATAAGCCTCTAAGGCAAAGCACCTCAAAACCAAATTCTTTGGTCATAGGTGACTACATAGTGAGACACACAAATGCCCTCCCCCCCAGCATGCTGGACAAGGAGAAGGTCACAGTCAGCTGTCTGTCAGGTGCCAGGATCCATCAGATCACACATGCACTCAAGTCTCTCAGCAACTGCCATTATGACTCTGTCATAGTCTATGCTGAAGTGAATGACTTGATATGTACCTCACTGAACTATATGAAGAGAGACATGACTAAGCTCTCAGCTTATGTGTCCCCGGCAGGAATGTCCCTAGGCCTAAGCAGCATTCCACCTTCACCCAGGATGATGCCTCAATATAAACAAACATGATTGACTTCAACAATTGGCTCAGCTTCCGGTATCAATCCAGGGGGATCCACTATATGTCAGCCTGGGAATATATGGTTGATAGGCGATGCTGCTTTGCCAGAGATGGTCTTCACCTTTCGCCTTTTAGCTTTCACTTAATGGCAAAGGTACTTGCCTCTTCCGTGGTGCCTTTTTTATGCAATGTCAGAACAACTAAATTCCTGATGTAAAAAAAAAATCCACTAGAGACAAACTCAGGGTTATGCTGCTTAATACAAGGATTTTAAATCAGAAACTGCACTCACTGGAAGTGCTCCTTACCTTGAAAGATGCCCAATTCTGTGCAGTTATAGAGAGATGCTTCAAGGCCATGGAGAGGCCCTTGGCCATGGAAGGCTACAATGCCTTCCACATGTTCAGAACCTCAAAACGAACATGAAAGAACATAGGTGGAGGTGTACACATCTTCATTAAAGACTAATATACTTCAAGACTGGTCAAACAGTATGACTCCTTACATCTACTCCAAGTCCAAGCAACTGTAGGTAAAACCCCTTTCCATATCATTGTTAGCTATAGAACCCTCACTATGACCCCACAAGAACCACTCTGCCTACTTGGACCTATTTGAGTCACTCACTATACAGTCAAACACCTTGGTCATGTGTGATTTCAGCTATTGTTCCACTGATTGGGAGTCATATATGAACACAGATACACTCACACTAAGGTTCTTGGGCTTTGTTAATACAAATGCTGTGGGACAGATAGTCTGCACCCCCACAAGGTGCTTAAATGTCCTAGACATAGCATATACTCTGTGTGTTGCCCTCCCAGGTAAAGATTGATCAGAATTCAGTCTCGTTCAAATTAACGATCATACCTGACCCTCCCTGAAGAGCAAAAGGATGAAAAATGTCCCCAAATCAAACTATAACCTCCTAATTAATGCCATAAATAGTTATAAACCCCCTGCTACCTCTATCAACAAATGACTACTATACAGAGGTGTACATAAATGCCCTGTATAAACACCTATACAAATGTATTGTCTCTGCTGTACCTGATTGGATCAAAACAAGGTCTTTACAAAAAACAAGCCACCCTGGTGGATATCAAGCATAAATAGGTTATACAACATGTGGAAGAAACTAATGTCTAAGAACAAGAGAGAACTGACTCTACAGAGGAAGGAAACCTGCCGCAGCTTGAACAAGCCAATTAGATATCTTGTAAAATCCTCTAAAGCCAATTACAAAGATAAACTACCATCCCTAGCTAAAGATAATCAGGAGGCATTATTTAGCAACAACAGAAATCTAAAAGGGAAGGCCCAGCTTTGTGGTGAACCAGTAGTGGACCGTACCACTCATATTGACCCAGAGGATATTACCAACCTGCTATCAGACAGATTTAGGGTACACCTCACCCCCTTATCCCCACCAGACATATCCCAAAGCATAACTGTCACCAGTCCTCTACCTAGCGTCTCAAAGAGTAGGTAATAACTGCATTCTCCATGGCCAAAAACACAGCCTCTATGGGGACAGGATAACATCTCAGGCTGCCTACTAAATGGTCTAAAACAGGACCTAGTGGAACCACTTGGCACTCTCTTCACCCACAGTCTAAGTACTAGCTTTATCCCAGTAGAGTGGAAAACAACAAAATTAATTCCCTTGCACAACAGGGGTCCAACCAACTCTGGAAACTATAGATCCATAAGTCTAACCAGCATTCTCTGCAAGGCCATGGAGAGAATCATCATGGACCTTATCAACAAAGACATAGGTGGTCTTCACACTCTTGACCTGACCAAATCTGGCTTTGTTAAGTGTAGATCATGCTTATTAAACCTGGTGGACTTCTTTGAGAATGTCTCCAAGACACTGGATGAAGGCAAAACAGTACATACAGCCTATCTTGACTTAGCCAAGGCTTTTGACATACTTGTCCACTCAGGCATCATTGAGAGGTGTAAACAGCTGGGAACTAACCTATATGTCACTAGATGGGTAGCCAACTGGCTCACCAACAGAACGCATACAGTCAAAGTTGGGGATTCCACCTCTACCAGTAGACCGATTACCACTGGTGTACCATGAGGATCTGTGCTGGACCCACTAATGTTTGAAATCTATTTCTAAGTAGTCCAGGGGAAAATAGATGGCCTGTGGCTTGCCATGTTCACCGATGACTGCAAACTGGGTGCCCCAACAATGTTGACATACTACAGAAAGAGCTTGCACAGACAAATGATTGGGCCAAAGCCACAGACTTAAACTAAACACAAAATAATGTCTTACACCTTTCAGAAAAGGGGAAGTCCCTCCAAATTACAATATTAATGGTACCCCCTTAGCTGAAATCCTATGGTGACAGATTTGAGAACAAAATACGAGTAAAGCAGTCCAGAGTCAGGAGTCACTAAAAACATTTAATGATGCATCATTAAACATTTTTAGTGACTCCTTGCTCCTGACTGCTTTATCTTTTGTTGCCTTGAGGTCGTGGTGGATCCAGACTTACAGTTTCTGGGTGACATTTTACTGTTTTTGCGAGAGATTTGAGAACACAGGTTGATAGCAACCTTAACTTCAATCACCATGTGTCCACAGTGGTAAGGAAGGCCTTCAATGTTGCAGTGCATCACATCCAGAGCTAAGGATGTTATAACTTCCCTGTACTCATCCCTCA